>NW_014577143.1:126111-141766 GCF_000485595.1 Priapulus caudatus | reverse complement strand
TTGAAATTAGAAATTGAAATTAGAAATGGAAATTAAAATTAGAAATTGAAATTAGAATTGAAATTAGAAATTAGAATTGAAATTAAAAATTAGAAATTAGGTTTGGAATTAGAAATTAAATTTGAAATTAGAAATTGAAATTAGAAATTGAAATTAAAAATTGAAATTAGAAATTGAAATTAAAAATTGAAATTAGAAATTGAAATTAGAAATTTCCATGGGTGGCCCCCTGAGCCACCATAGTCGGGCTCACGATCACACGTCTGTTAGTTTTGGTTCACATGTAAACGCGTGCACAGTCAGTGTCGGCTACACCACTGTTTACATGCTGTTGTGTGCAAACAGTCAGGATCAAAAGTCGTTTGTCTCTTCATCGCAGTATGCGATCTTTCGCGTCTTTCGTACAGTGCGTGAGAACCACCACGAGAACGTGCTAGAACAATTATAGGTGTACATCTTCGCAATACAAACACTACTGTCTCTGTCGATAAAAATCGAACTCATCCTTTTAGTGTGAAGTTGAATTCCCAGTGCGTGCGTGTATATAGAGGAAATATAACACACATTTATTTTGTTCGGATAACCACGTTACGACAATGAGGATCTACGCGCTGCTAGTTTTTCTCACTGCATTTGGAATGTATAGAACAGCACCCGGTATGTTTATATATCTAAGTGGCTGTTGTTGGTGTAATCGGAAGGAAGTTTGTATAATAATTACGAACTATTTACTACTGTTGATATTGTGTATACGCCGATATCACATCTGACTGTCCAGACCATCCGATTATGTTACAGTTATATCATACAATAATACGTGCCGATAGCAAAATATTCAATTTTTTAGAGATAATAGTTCTGTTATATATTTATATTACGAGTGACGAGTGATGCGATATTATAATCCAGAGTTAACTTTAACTCTACTCGCAATCCAAACCATATAATAAGTCAGCATATTTTTGAATACTTGCTTTTAAGTTCTCAAGCGTCGGATAAGCTATTAAAACAATCTACAGCAATCACACGCCGGAAGTTCTTACGCTGCAAGTTCGGATGCAAAAAAATCAATTTTAATAGTGTGATATAGTTTGTAGAACTGGCTACGTGACCTAGGTTAACCTAGGTTATAAATTGACCATTAGAAATTAGTGTAAGATAAAAAAAATGTAGAGGCGTGAGCATGCGTATGGTAATAAAGGAACGATATGATCCTGGGATTCAAATTTCACTGAAGAACCTCGTTTCGCAAACTAGAAAAAAACATGTAGTTTATTGCTTTGGAAATAACGTTTCATATAATCATTACTTGGCAGCTAAAAACCAAAGTGGTCGGTCGGAACATTATCTCTAAAATAACATCTGCCATTTCCTTTAAATTTTGACCTCTGGCGTGCATGTTTGAATTTACGCTGTGTATTTTCCTCTTAACCCTAGACCTTGATTATAAATAATGAAGGTCCTTCTTACTCGGCATGAGGACTGCAAAATATTAACATGGTCACTGTGTTTGTACAGTGATTAAACCATAACGCGATCGCGACTTACTACCAAAATACGATTAGGCCTACTACGGATAACATACTATAATAACATAATATACATAACTATGTATGAGTTTGGAAGGAAAGGCCGAATGATAACTAAAAATGACTGACGTCCCAATTTCATAATCGTGCTTGCCCATATGGCTGTGAAAAGTTTTTAGCCGAAATATAATATGATTGTTGAATGTTGGCAATACATCGTGTGTTGCAACGTCGGGAAAGGTTTAGACATCGACATCAGTGCTGTGTAGGCGTTGTTAATAAACCTTCTAGCGTCTGCTAAAGTGATTCAGCGCTAAGTCGGAAATACATTGACCGAAAAGTAAACTATATTATGTAGGGCCTCTAATTGGCATAGCAGAGATTGACTAGCGATAATGAGAACGTCTTATATGGTATATATATCTCTATTAATCATACAAACATTGTTGGCTATCTTCGTTTGGCGAAATGGTATGGTATCGCCAAATAGGACATTTTATGGTATCGTTTCTGAATGTTCTCATTGTGTTTCAGGCCTTAACGAGGAATTGCTTAAGGAATTGCAAGCTGTGAGCGGGAGCCGTGAAGACATGCGACAGTTGCGCGAACGGGTAAAGCATTTATTTATCAAAGCAAAACAATATATTACGAGAACTTAACAATCGACAATGTGTAAAAGTTTATGTGCCACAGTTTATATCTACTCGCGACACGATCTTTCGACTTTTCGCGTTAAAACGCGATGGCACATGTCGAATAAAAAACTGAACCATTGCCATTGTGATGTTCATGCTTTCGGGCCACTGATCTCTATAATATGATATTATATTATAGAGATCAGTGTTTCGGGCAGCTACGCAACAGCGCAATCACAGGAACTATTCTCCCCGACAGATGTCGCTGGGATAGATAATTCGATTCTATTATTCTCGGTATCCTGTGATTGAGATTCTGTGTAGCTCGGCTATAGGCCTATGACAAGGTGCCGCTCTTCGGGAACTGCGCGCCCCGAATCCGTCAGATCCCCTTCCAAACGTTCGATCGCTAGATTCAACACTGAGAAATTGGATTGCGATAAACGCGCACGCTAGCTGGAAGAGATGGCGTGCAGCTATACACACACACACACACACACACACACACACACACACACACACACACACACACACACACACACACACACACACACACACACACACACACCAATATATATATATAAGTTTTGTCGGAGACGATAATTTATTAGGCGCGACTACATGTTTACCTTCGCCGAGATATTAGGTCTAATGATAGACCTAATATATCTGTTATAAACCTAATAATATTTATGTGCGTAAACCGTATATTGTAAGAAGCTAGTTCGTGCTCTCCTTCGTAGTTAGTTGCAACGTAAGAGCTCGTTGTTATATCTGACAAGAAACGTAAACCTTGTCGTCGCAAAAACTTGCTAACTTAGTGAAGCCATATTGATCTCACATCCTGGCGTATCTTAATTAGCATGCTCAGTAAATTCCAGATTTTCTCATTACAACGGCTCCACACTTGCTAGAACGTAATTGACACCCTTTTGCGTTCTAAAAGTAATTGTTTGTCCGGTTTTTGTCCCGTTGAACCCGTCTTTATGATGTTACGTGTAATTACGTATAGCTATAGCACAACGTCGTCCGTTTTATACTCATACCTAACTTTGTGAATTTGCACAGATGAAAAAACTAAATTTAATTAGACAGCCGCTAATAATGTGACGGTTACAACGCATTTAACTTTCCTAGTGTAGAAAAGCGGGCCGATAATGAAAGGACGCATATTTCATAAACAATTAATCCTGAATGAATCAGAGGAAGTCGCGAGGGGATGGAGATTCTAGGGAGCACTGGCAGTCGCGAGGGGATGGACATTCTAGGGAGCACTGGCAGTCGCGAGGGGATGGACATTCTAGGAAGCACTGGCAGTCGCTGTTAATTATTCGTGTCAGTGAGCGAGAAAAAAAGTGCTATTAAAAATGCATAAAGTGCAGATCTATCGTTTTGCGTTTTTATAATTTGCGAGTTTGTCCACAGAGGCATGCATCTGTCCGGGGACATTGTGTGTTGTAAAGGAGTAATTGAGCAGCGTTTATGTGGAATTAATAAGCGACTTTAATCTAATATATATCGCTTATCGGACAAATTACCCGGACAATCACCCCGGCAAGTTACCCCGCGACAATTACCCAGCGACATTACCCACTTCATTTACCCCATGCCATTCACCGGGACTTTACCCCCAATGACAATTACCCCGGAATTTACCTCGGACAATTACTCCGGAATTTACCCCCGGGACAATTAACCCCCCGGACAATTACCCCGGACAATTACCCCCGACATTTACCCCCGGAACAATTACCCCGGAACATTTACCCCGGACGATACCCTTGACAATTACCCCGGACATTTCCCCGAGACAATTACCCCCGGAATTTTACCCCACGGACAATTACCCGGACATTTACCCCCGCGACAATTAACCCGCCATTACCCCAGTGCATTCACCCCCCGGACAATCACCCTCGCGCACAATTACTCCGGACATTTACCCCGAGACATGCGTCGCGTGAGTGCCCGCGCGTGTGACTGCCGGTGTGCAGGTACACGTAGTGTGCAGTAAACGTGTGTGCACCTGTGCATGCCGTGCGGTGCGTGCGGTTGTAGTAGTACACGTGCGTGCGTGCGTGAGTGCGTCACTGTGCTTGCTAGTAGAACATATAGGCATCTGCTCTGTGCACGTTAATCTGCTGCGTATGTGCGCTTTGTGACGTCTATTATATTTTTGATAAATGAACATGTATTGTAGGGTGGGTAATTGTCCGCGGGGGTAATGTACCGGGGGGTAATTTGTCCGGCGAAGGGTACAACGTCGGGGGGGTGATTGTCGGCGGCGTGAATGCCATGGGGCGGGTAAGGCATGCCGGGGTAATTTGTCGAGGGGTTAAATGTCCTGGGGGTAGGCGTAATTGTTCCGAAGGGGGTAACATGTCCGGGAGGTACAGGTAATTGTCGGGGGGTAAATGTCGGGGGAGTAAATGTCCGGGGGTAATTAGTTGGAGTAATTGTCAGGGGAGGGAAACGTACGGGGGTGATTGTCGCGGGGTGAATGGAATGGGGGCGAGTAAATGGATGGGGGTATCATTGATCCGGGGGGTAATGTCGGGGGTAATTAGTCCGCGCGCGAGGTGTAAATGGCATGCGGAGGTATTTGTCCGGCGGGGTAAATGTCCGGGCGGTAATTGTCGGGGGTAATGGTCCGGGGGTAAATGTCGGGTGGGTAAATGTCCGGGGGGAAATGTCCGACGGGGGTAAAATGTAGGGGGGTAATGTCGTGAGGAGTAATCTAGTCCGGGGGGTATAATGGTCGGGGGGTAAATGTTCCGGGGGTAATGTCCGGGGATAATGTCCGGAGGAGCTTGTAAATGTCCGGGGGGAGGTAATTGTCGGAGGCGGTAAATGTCGTCGTGAATGACATGGGGGCGAGTAAATGAGATGGGGTAAATTGTCGAGGAGGTAAAATGTTCTGGGGTATTGTCGCTGGGGTAATGTACGGGGGGGTATTGTCCGGGGGGTTGTTAAATGTTCCGGAGGCGGGTTAAATTCCGAGGCGGGGTATTTGTCTGGGGGTCATGTCCGAGGGGGTAAACGTCCGGGCGCGGTGATTGTCGGGGTGAATGCGCATGGGGGGATAAATGCATGGGGTAGTTGTCGGGGACGGAATGTCGGGGCGGTAATTTCGGGGGTAAATGGCATGGGGGTAATTGTCCGGGTGAGGTAAATTTCGGGGAGGTATTGTCGCGGAGTTGTTAATGTCTCGGGGGGTAATGTCCGGGGGGAGTAAATGTCGCGGGGGTTTAAATGTTCCGGGGGTAAAATAGTCGGGGGTAATTGTCGGCGAGGGGTAAATGTCGGTGGCGTAAATGTTCCGGGGTGAAATGTCCGGGAGGTAAATTCGAGGGTAATTGTCTGGCGGGGTAATTGTCGGGGGTTTAAAGTAGGAGGAGTGATCCATGTCGGAGGGTGATGGCATGGGTGGTAAATGGCATGGAAATCTTCGGGGGGCTAGATGTCCGGGGGTAATTGTCGAGGCGTAATGGCAAATGGGGGAGTATTGCCGCGGGGGTAATGTCAAGGGCGGTAATTGTCGGGGAGGTAAATGTGAGGGGGTAATGTCCGGGGGGTAAATGTCCGCGGCGTAATGTCGGTGGGGTAAATGTCCGGGGCAGGTAATTGTCTGGGGGTAAATGTACGCCGGGGTATGATGGCCAATGGGGCGGTAAAATGCCATGGGCGGTAATTCGTCGGGGTTGTTATTGTCGGGGGCGGGTTAATTGTCAGGGGGGATGATTGTCCGCCGGCGGATATTTGTCCTAGAACCATATATATATCTATGTATATATATAATATATTCGTGTTGTATTACAAGCTATCGATATGTTTTATAAGGACAAGTGTCTGAACGAGCTGCATTAGATTGATTCAATACGTATCCAGAGTTGCCCACTAGCTTATAGTAGCACTCAACCCAGTAGAACGCACACCCACGACGACCCTGATAAGAAATTTATGCTTTTACAATAGCTCTTGGTCGATTTCTAACCTAAAACCTAACCTACCCTAACCTTCTTAACCTACCCTAACCCTATCCTAACCCTAATCTAACCGTAACGTTAACCCCTAACCTGAAACTAAACCTAACTACCTAACATGACTGACCCTGACAATACCCTAATCTGACACAGTCAGCCAGACAATCACGTGACCTCTTTCGAGCCCGTGTTTAGTAACGTTGAATAATTACTCCTCTCGGTCTGCCTTTCCTCGGGGTGGCGGTGGGGGGAGGGGTGGTTAGTGAGCGGAACATTACCTGGTATCATACACGTACAGTTTTCGTGTTTAGCAATCTCAGGGTGAGCTGATCGACCACGCGGCCAATATCACGTGCGTGGACGAGATGCCTCTTCTATATGTTCACAGTAGCAACTGAATTGTACCGACGCGCCGTATATTTCTCATCAATACGTATTAGCCCTCGATTCGTCTGCATTTTACAATCGTTCTGTTGTTAAATAAGATGCGTTTCAGATCGCACCAAAGGAGAGAGACACCCGATAATTATTGACTGTACGTACGTTTAGAAAGCCTATTCTATCAGGCCGCGCGGGTTTCAATGATTCATAGTTTACTATGGTTCGCGGTAACATGCGCTTGATGTTTTACGCTGATAGTAAGGAGTATCTAAGACGCACTGTCATGATTATCATCATTTCGCCAGACAGGTTGCTATTTCTATTACACATTAGTGATTGTAGTAGCACGTATTATAATATATTATATATAGTGTGTGTGTGTTGTTGTGTGTGTGTGTGTGACCCACTCTGTGTGTGTGTGTGTGGAAATGTGGTGGTGTATGTGTGCGGTGTGATGTCGCTGAGTGGTGGTGCGTCGCGTGTGTGTGTGTCGTGTTGCATGCGTGCGTGCGGTGTGTGTGTGCGTGCGTGCCGCGGTGTGTGTGTATGTGTGTGTATCTGGGTTATATAGCTCGAGAGTGTTCAGTGCGAGGCGTACGGGCTGTACAGCCGCGACATGCGCAGTCTGTTGATTAAAGATTACGCAAATATTTGCGGTCGTTATTAGACACAGAGCAGCTAGATTCCAAACATTCATTAATCGCTACGTTGACGACAAAGGCTAATCAAATAGTGAACTGATTGCAGCACTCTGTGACAGATGTGCTGTAACTAAAACAGTTGCGATCTCTCGCGCATGCTGGGAGCCACCTGTCTCATTTTTTATGGATATACAGTATGACTACCTGTACTGTATAATATTCTACAGACGAATCGAGTTGCTTCGATACTATATTTTTATCATATAATTTTATTTCTATAGAACTCGTTTTTGAATTCTATAGAATTTCTAAAGAAAATAGTTTCTATAGAAAAACATCTACAAATTTATATAAATTTTCTATATAGTTTCTATAGAAAATGTTTTATGCATTTTGCTATAGAAATTTTATAGAATTCTATAGGATATTTTGCCAAGGGATATTTTGCAGCGCTGCATGCTTCTCTTCTCGCGATTCTTGCTTGTTTCCTTCTCTCTTCTACTCTCTTCTCTCTCTCTCTATCTCTCTCTCTCTCCCCCTCCTATTCTCTTCTCTCTCTTTTATCTTTCTCTCTCGCTGTATATTGTATATCTGTCTGTATGTCGTCTATCTGTCTGTTTCTATCTGTCTGTCTGCCTGTCTTCTATCCCCCTCTGTCTGTATGTCCCTCTCTCTGTGTCTGCATGGCTACCTCTCTCTCTTTCTCTTTCTCTGTCTCGATCTCGCTCTCGGTCTGACTCTTTCTCATTCTCTCTCTATCTCTCTCTACGCTCTTTTTCTTGGTGTGCCCGTGTGTGTGTGCGTGTATACACCGGGGCGTGAGTGTGTGTACGTGTGCGTGTGCGCGCGTGCGTGTGTGCATCTCTCGTGTTTGCGTGTGTCTGTGTGTTGCGTGTTTGTGTGTGTGTGTGTGTGTGTGTGTGTGTGTGTGTGTGTGTGTGTGTGTGTGTGTGTGTGTGTGTGTGTGTGTGTGTGTTCAGCATACGGCCAATGCGGTAATCAATAATTTTCCCATAACTTTACCTGGTATAGATTGGATTTTTGCTTCGCTGAATAAACCACTAGAAATGCATTTTCCTTTTCTATATAATCCGCCTGGACAGTTTTATGAATGTATCGAGCTTCTATACCTTAATGCACTCTTTGTCATTTTCTCTCAAATGCACTCACGATTGGTCATGTATAAACTGGAGGAAATTTAGTTTGTATTCTTCTTTTTAGCGTATGAATGTAGAGATTTAAACCATGTGTTTTTTTCTGTTTCTTGGCAGCTCGCAGAAGCTCAGCAAAATGTAAGTGCAGTTTCTCGGTTAAAATGATTATTATCCGTGAATTAAGCATTGTTCGTGTTTTCATCGCTCTCTATTAAATAGAAGCGTGCATTACAGCTGAACTGCTCTGTAAAATTAGTACGCGCGCGCGCGCGTGCGTGCGTGCGTGCGTGCGTGCGTGCGTGCGTGCGTGCGTGCGTGTGTACGCGCCTGTCCAGCCAGATTAAGCTTTGTGTATAGATTTGTTTGCAAGGCGGCACAAAATACGATGCCACGTGCAATATGCGGTCACAACTCTAATCGAATGCTTAAACTGGGGCAATACATGATAATTTATTATAAACACAAAGCAGAATTTTTATTATGAAAACACTTGTGATTGCGCATCTCCTGAACTACTATGGGATGATTGTGCGCTGAAATTTTCAATCCACGATCGTTAAGATCATCAGATGATTTCATTTCCCAGTCGTTTTCTTAGCATTTATTTAAACATTGTCAATGCTATTCGTTGCACATATAATGTGGTGCGTGTTGTCAGTGCTCAAATATACGCTGTTTCATAGCCTAGCTGCGATGCTAGGAGAAAGTTTAGTATAGAATGTGTGAATGTATAAACGAATAAAAAGATATTCGAAAAGTCTCGGGTGACGTTGGAAAACGCAACTCGGATTCCATCGCAATCTCTTAGGAGGTGGCAGCAGATATCATGGTATCATGGCTGCTTATCATCTATTAATAGGTTTTTTATAGGCTTTTTACAGTTAGAGAGGATTTAGCCAGACTCAAAAAACACCAGCAGCTTCGCCGTCTCCCTGATACGCGCACGTCCAAGCAATTATCAATTAAAAAACCTCTAGAAGGCACTACTATTAGGGCTTCATACCACGCTAATGAATCTATACGAATCTGTCCAAGACTATTATGAGCTTTAATGTGTTCGTGCAGGTACAAGATTTGGCTGCACGCGCGGATCCGCAGGAGATGAGTGACGGAGCCGGCGGCCAATCCGAAGAAGCCTCTCTCATGCAAGAACTCGTAGAGGTATCGTAGAGTAAGAACTCGTAGAGGTATCGTTGAGTAATAACTCGTAGAGGTATCGTAAAGTAGGATCTCGTAGAGGTATCGTATGGTAGGAACTCGTAGAGGTATCGTAGAGTAGGAACTCGTAAAGGTATCGTAGAGTAGGAACTCGTAGAGGTATCGTAAAGCAAGAACTCGTAAAGGTATCGTAAAGTAGGATCTCTCGTAGAGGTATCGTAGAGTAGGAACTCGTAGAGGTATCGTATAGTAGGAACTCGTAAAGGTATCGTATAGTAGGAACTCGTAGAGGTATCGTAGAGTAGGAACTCGTAGAGGTATCGTAGAGTAGAAACTCGTAGAGGTATCGTAGAGTAGGAACTCGTAAAGGTATTGTATAGTAGGAACTCGTAGAGGTATCATAGAGTATAGGAACGCGTAGAGGTATCGTAGAGTAGGAACTCGTAGAGGTATCGTAGAGTAGAAACTCGTATAGGTATCGTAGAGTAGAAACTCGTAGAGGTATCGTAGAGTAGGAACTCGTAGAGGTATCGTATGGTAGGAACTCGTAGAGGTATCGTAGAGTAGGAACTCGTAGAGGTATCGTAGAGTAGAAACTCGTAGAGGTATCGTAGAGTAGGAACTCGTAGAGGTATCGTAGAGTAGGAATTCGTAGAGGTATCGTAGAGTAATAACTCGTAGAGGTATCGTAGAGTAGGATCTCGTAGAGGTATCGTAAAGCAAGAACTCGTAGAGGTATCGTAGAGTAGAATCTCGTAGAGGTATCGTATGGTAGAAATTCGTAGAGGTATCGTAGAGTAGGAACTCGTAGAGGTATCGTAGAGTAGGAACTCGTAGATGTATCGTAAAGCAAGAACTCGTAGAGGTATCGTAGAGTAGGAACTCGTAGAGGTATCGTAGAGTAGAAACTCGTAGAGGTATCGTAGAGTAGGAACTCGTAGAGGTATTGTATAGTAGGAACTCGTAGAGGTATCATAGAGTATAGGAACGCGTAGAGGTATCGTAGAATAGGAACTCGTAGAGGTATCGTAGAGTAGAAACTCGTATAGGTATCGTAGAGTAGAAACTCGTAGAGGTATCGTAGAGTAGGAACTCGTAGAGGTATCGTAGAGTAGGAATTCGTAGAGGTATCGTAGAGTAATAACTCGTAGAGGTATCGTAGAGTAGGATCTCGTAGACGGTAGAGGTATCGTAAAGCAAGAACTCGTAGAGGTATCGTAGAGTAGAATCTCGTAGAGGTATCGTATGGTAGAAATTCGTAGAGGTATCGTAGAGTAGGAACTCGTAGAGGTATCGTAGAGTAGGAACTCGTAGAGGTATCGTAGAGTAGAAACTCGTAGAGGTATCGTAGAGTAGGAACTCATAGAGGTATTGTATAGTAGGAACTCGTAGAGGTATCGTAGAGTATAGGAACGCATAGAGGTATTGTATAGTAGGAACTCGTAGAGGTATCGTAGAGTATAGGAACGCGTAGAGGTATCTGTTGACGCGCGCGAACGGCAATGACTCACCTGCCTCCAGCGAGAATGAAGTTCTTGAAAATTCTTCGGATGTGTTGTTTCCGATACGTGAACATTACGAGTGGAAATGGCGCATTAAATGGCATGGTTAGTTCGGCAGGAAAATATCGATGTCAGATATTAGTATTATATTCTGCGCTTCTATAGGGACTAGGAAAACAGACGTATAGGCAAACATGTTATTTGCGATGAGTGATTACTACTAAGCTGAATAGTGACTTAACAACAGGAGCTGATTGGGAAGTTATCTACTTAAAGGATCTCATGTCTTATAAGGGTCTACTCTACCTTATCCTGTGCATCGTTCTAAGTAAGATTACTTAGTCACGACCCCCCCCCCCCTTCTTGTTATGGAACCGCCGCATTAAGCATGTATAGATACTATATAGGTATATTTAATATCATATAAAATGAGGTGCGTCAGGTATGTATAGATGCTATATATTTATCATATGAAACGAGCAAGTATAACGATGCTTAACTCAATCACATGCTAAACTAATACAGAGAAAAAAGCTCATCAGATTAATTTTGAACAACAATATAGCGAAACTTACGAGATCAAAATGACACCTAAAAAGGATGTGCTGTTAGTCGCTTTAATGTTACACTATGATGACAGTATGATAACGAATAATAGTTTGACGTATATTTGATAAATGTATTTAAAATAAAGTTATAATAACTTGCAGGAGAATGAAAAAGTTTAAATTATGATTTTATTCATCCATGTTAGTCGAAACTAACAGTGCTAAGTTAAGTTGACGCTGACAGTCAGAAAGCCCACAGGACAGCTGTGTGACATTGCTGTTCGACTCCTAGAGTGCTCTAGATGCCACTTAGAGGTTGACGTTGCCGCGGTCACGATGGGGATAAAGCGATGTTTGGAGGCGGGGATGACGGTCCGTGTCCGGTGATGCGGTGTGGCCTCCTGTCTCAGGAGACTGGCTTCACTTTGTAGCTCCGACAGTGGCTGACCGCAGTTTTGTAATACGAAACGGGTTTCACGGCCGTATGACAAAGCTCGACGCATATGGTGCATCACATAACGATATCTGCGACCATACATTTATTGTATGAGTACATGGGTATAACAAACCTTCATTTCACTCTCGTCCCTATCGACCCAGAAATCGAATACCCCACAGACGTAAGTTGATAACCCAGGATATAGGCCCTATTATATTTGATTGGATACATTATATTAGTGTGTGTCGCCACATATATATATTTCCCAAATAGGTCCCAGTTGCATGAATATTCGTATTGCATTACTTGAATAGCTCGCGGTATAGACAGTGTATATAGCCTATACGCTATTAGTTAGTGCATGGCGAACAGTCGGCTATAGTCGTCGCCATTATTTCGACAGCGCAGGTATTTCCGTCAATCTCATTTGCGACGGATCTTAAAGTAAAGCAGTAAAGAAATCTTTATTTTTATCGGTATACAGCACATATACAGGATAACATCAGCTCTCGAAATATCTCTCAAAGTACAGATGTTCTGGTAAGAGTAAAAGCAAGTAAAATACATCCAAAGATGGTCTCTAGGCGCGGAAATCTCGATAAAAGCAATAGGGCGAGAGAAACCCAACAAAAAACTGCTTCCGTCGGTAGCTGTAGTGTGTAATCGTCAGCCGATCGGATTGACATACGTCACGGTTTGCGCTACTTCAGCTCAGACGCAATTAGTCGATCCTGGCACTCACAAAGGAGAGGCAGTTAGTGGTTCCGTCATCGGCAGCCTAGGCACGTACTAGCCCAAGTTGTGTGTTTGTGTGTGTGTTTGTGCAGTTGTGTGTGTTGTGTGCTGTGTTATGTGTTATGTGTGAATAGTGATGTTGTTAGTGTGTTTGTGTGTGTGTGTGTGCGTGCGTGCGTGCGTGCGTGCGTGCGTGCGTGCGTGCGTGCGTGCGTGCGTGCGTGCGCGTGTGTGTGTATGTATGTATGTATGTATGTATGTGTGTGTGTTGGGTGTGCGTGAGTGTGGTGGGGGTTGCATACCCTTCTTTTATTCACACTCCGGTATTGACCGGTCGTACGTACGCAACATTAATACAATATACGATAGATGGCATATACTATAATAGCTCGGCCGGTGCTACAGCGGCTATAATGCTGCGGAAACTTGCGTACCCTACTTCGCGTAGCTGTACCACGCCTACCCACCTTACGTACCTCATGTCTTTGCTCTTTTAGTAGTGTAATCTCTTGCGTGGTATTCGGCCTCGCAATTACGAAGTACAAAGGAAGCTGTCACGTCTCTAATATAAGAAGAAGCCATCGAACTATCGCTAAGGATTCATAATGATTACTCTGGCCGCTTAAACGCCATATATGTATTCCTACACGCGACGCACTATTGACGTCACGCAGCAACGCTGGCGTTTCCACCGACTCCTAAATGAGAATTATAATTGCTTAACGCTGACGCATGAAAACATCAATCACCGATGTTGAATAACAACGGCTACTTTTCAGTCGGGCGATGTTTCGCATGGCAATGTGCCGCGACACCCTATGGAAAGTTTACTGAAATTCGAAGCTGCCATTTTCGCAATGTAAAATGTTAATTGTAATTGTGAGCGCGACAATGTTTGCAGAAAGAGAATGTGAGAGTTTAAAATGCCAAAAGCTATTTCAAACTCAGCGTGAATTACTCAATGATTATTAAAAATGGGAAACTTGATCGCCCGTTGGCGTGCCATCTAGTCTTTTTTATGAGTAACACTTTCCAACTTCGGTGTGAACAACGCCATCTATTATATATATATATATATATATATATATATATATATATACATATATTCCTATTTAATATGTTTCGGCGACAGAAACTCCGCGAGAATGGACTGACGAACGAGGAGATGAAGTCAGTAGCCGGTTATCTACGCAGCGCAGCGGCGGCAGCACCTCCGAGAAACAGCTATGTGGGAGAGCGGATCGATGACGAGGGCTTGGAACCTAGCAACGCTGACGATAGTACGTTCACGTATGGTTGGCTATCGTACTCAGAAATAATTTAAAAAATTTATTACACTTACTTTATTTTACACATGATTTAACCGCGGATAACTGATTTTTAACGCGGTTAAATTATGTGGAACAAGGCCTCTAATTGGGTAAAAGGGTCATAATTTAAACGCGTTTAAATTATTTCTACCGCGGTCAAATTAATTATTTCCGAGTACGATGCCCAACGATATTCACGGGCTTACCATATTCGCATGGAAAACAAATATTTCTCCAAATATTTCGTTCCTTGATGTGAACGTACATACTTGAGGTGTTCTTCTTGGAAAGAACGTACGTGCAAAATGTTCCGGGGAATTCATCCTTCGGGATATCCGCGATCGCTGAACGTTCTTGTAGGCTACAATACACCGTTGCATAAATAGCTGCAAGGAACCTTATCTGCCATAAACGCTGTTCTCGATACATGTAACCCATGCAACGATTGGAAGGCGCAGTTATTTGCTGTATGGATGCATCATATTTCTGTATAAATTATCTCTCGATGTTTACAATACTGAAATATATGACTGGTGATTTATTGACGTTATACCCTGCATAGTGGGTTTGTAAAAATGTCAAGCGAGCTAACCTGTTACCAGCAATCAAGTATATCGCGTGTTGTAGCCTACTATTTGCATGGTCATGACCCCGGAAAAATATTACTGTGGTTGTGTGCGCATCGCAAAGTGCATTATATTGTTTGATCTGTTTTCCGTTTTACTTATTATCTATAATAGGCATGTTAAAGAGCATATAAAAAAGGGTTTATATGCGCTTGGTATGTTATTCGATATACTATATAGTTAACGAAGTGCAACTGTAATCGCATGCGTAAGAAGTGTATTTGAACCTCTTTCTCCCCGGATGCAGACATTGAGGCGATCCTAAAAGCTCAACAAGGACAGTTTGGCAAATTCGACAACTCAAACGCTCAAGGCGAACAATCTCCACAGGCACTGCAGCAAAGAAGTATCAACAGCAGAGGCATTGAGGACCGGGGGTTAGCACAGAGCGGTCTCGACTCGGCCGATGAAGCGCAAACCAGGAGATGGTTGCGCGAATGTAAGTGAGACTATATACATTACGGCCCATCTTTATCACGCGTATAAGTAGATCTCCATCGCTGACAAGGCTCGTTGGAGAATTTCACGTAAGAGGCTTCAGTGCTTCGTTCGCATCGACCAGCGCTGTCACGTGAGTGTCGTACGTGATCGGAGCGTTGCGAATCTATCATTTACAATTCATTTTCATCACGGCGCCGCGCGAAAATTTCGCTCTTTCACGCGCTGTTATAGAAATTCGCTTGATTGACGTGCGAGCGCGCCTTCAGGGTTGTCAAGTGCCGTGACGAACCCAGAACGCCATAAAACATCGCCCTCTCTCTCTCCTTCTCCCTCTGGCACTCTCTCACTCTCCCTTCCCTTTCTTTCTCTCTCTTTCACGCACTCACGCAAGCAGGCACGCACGCACGCACGCACGTACACACGCACGCACGCACACGCATGCACGCACGCACACACACGCACGCACGCACGCACGCACGCACGCACACACACACACACACACACACACACACACACACACGCGCGCGCGCGCGCGCGCGCTCTCTCTCTCTCTCTCTCTCTCTCTCTCTCTCT
>NW_014577143.1:122330-126101 GCF_000485595.1 Priapulus caudatus | reverse complement strand
CACACACACACACACACACACACACACACACACACACACACACCGCTTCTCTCTCTCTCTCTCTCTCTCTCTCTCTCTCTCTCTCTCTCTATCTCTTTCTGCCCTCGATCTCTTACTCAGTCTGGGCGTACGTGACGTTACGTAGCTATTGCAGTGTACCTGCATGGCTATTATACGGACGGGTGATGGGAGTGGGGTCGAGACACTGTGTACGACACTATAGCGACATGGTGCATTTATTAATGTCATGGGTTGTTGTTATAAAAACATGACGACTTGCTATCATTCCGTGTTGAAAACAACTGATTACAAGCTAACGGTAGCAGTCTTCAGCTGACAAAATGTGCTGTATTATGCCTCTATATTTATTATACTATTATATACGTATAGAGAGCCAGTGATAGATAGATAAGACAGTCGAGAATAGACCAGTGTTGATCAAACTATGGGATACGATCTCCAAGGATCGCGAGCGGGGTTTTAAGAGGGCCAGGAGATAAACTAATAGTTTTTTTAGTTCCCGGGGAGAGTCAGATATGGGTAACATTTGCTAGTTGAGCTTATATAAAGTGATATACGTAAATACTGGTCGACATAATAAATTCATGCTATATGTGTACATCAGCCGGAAAATATCACCGTGCGTGGGCGTATCATGTTCAAACACATATACACATTTGCTTTCGTGCGCTCGCGTCCACGTGAGTACGTGTGTGCATGGTTGTGTTGCCTTTTAGTACTCTTGTTTATTCGTTTAATTAATTTACAGATCTAGAAGAAAGACACCGTGATGCTGCTTCAAATGCCGCCGAAGATGCAAATGCTAAAGGTAAATCAGTTATATGTTAGAACGGTGTCCTCGCTAAGTTTATTAAGTATTATTCTAATAATTTAACCCTAACGTGACAGTAGTGGTCTGACATAGAAATTCCTCAAGGCTTAACAATCTCGGCACGCGAACCCTGTACACAATCATGAAGGGGGATATTATATACACACATCGATTACTCTATCGCGGTGTTAACACAGCGGCTTTCAACTGCACCGCTACGAAAACGCACATCGAAATTGCAATTAGGTTATCGAAATACCTTTACGGATAAGATAGCAACGGCATAGGTGAGACTATGCACGATTAATAAACGCACACTTTCGTTGTTAATTTGAGCAAATACCGCATCGCGTGACAGCGTCGCGTGGTAGCGACCTGATCCTATGTAATCTTGTGCGGACTTAGTCATCACTGCACACTTCCAATCTTCGCATAGTATGGCTTTGTCGGTTAAATACTAGGCTGGCTACCTTGCTGTGGCTTCTTTGCTATAATCATCCACTAGTGTATGCCAGCTTCGATATGCCTGCGACGGGGAAATATTACAACCAAACTTTTACTCGTTATTATTATATGACTTTTTTTTACCACCAATCACATGATAGAAATAATAATAAAATATTAGGGCGAGTATTTAAAGAGAATCATTATGTGATAGGCTGTTTGACTGCATATGTGCATGGCGCATAACGGCTCTGCGATTGTATGATATGCTAAGCTATACAGCTTATCGTTAAATAATAATTAATCCTGCGAGCGCCACGGTTATACAATAATATGAAATCTCTGCTCTACATTATTCCCTCTACATTACGGAATGAACTTGCGTCTCGAAAAAAACGTTAGCTTCAAGGGCTTATTAGTTTTCTGGCATATTCACAAGTATATACACACCTTGAGCACCCTACTCCAGAATTTCTTCGCCGACTCTAACCTTTCGATACCAATATGATATTTCATCAATCTATGCATGTACACTCGATTACTGCTACTCTCACACCTGTGCGTACGTACTTTATCGACATCGAGCTTTTACGTGAAAGCGGCGCGTCCGCACAAATCCCACATCAAAAAAACACAATTAGAGTTTGCCGATTGGCCGTGGGGCCACTGTATCGGACTGTACCGGCTCTTGGACATCGATTACCTCTGTATATAGTGCGTATGAATCCTTTCCTGAGGCTAGCACTCATCGCGGGCTTATAGTTAGCTAGCTGCGGTCAGTTACTGTAGGTCATTGAGAAATCTCAACGTGAACAGGAATAAGTATACGTATATAGTCGGGTTTTAATCTCAGCGTGACTGCAAACGCGATTGTCGAAGATTTCATAGAGCGGCTTATATAATTCTGCTGCACGCTGTAATTGTGTGCAGAGCGGAGGGGATGATGAAATGTGTGACGTCTCCTTCAACGAGAGGTTTCCACAAGGAAGTTCGACAGTATCGTTTTATCAATGCACGTGGTGTTATGAGAACTCAGAACGCTCACCGAGGTTCTGTACGCTTGCTCACGATCTAAGCGTTGGCGTTTGCTCTGGCATATGCTCTTGCTACCTTCTCCTCGCTCTCTCTCCTCGATCTCTCTCTCTCTCCTCGCTCCCTCCTCTCTCTCCTCTTCTCCTATGCTATCTATGTATCTATCTATGTATGCGTATCTATGTATTCTATGGTATGTCATCTAATTTATCTAATCTAATAGATAAGTATAGTATCAGTAGTTTCTCTACCTTGCTCACGTTTTCTATCTTACTTTGCGTTTGCTCTGGCTATCTCTTGCTATCCTTGGGCGCGTCGCTCTCTCTCTCTCTCTGCTCTGCGTCGTCTCTCTCTCTACTATCTATCTAGGCTCTTCGTCTCATCTCTCTGCTCTCTCTCTCTCGTCCCTTGTCACTTTCGCCTCTCTTACTCCTGTCTCTCTCCTCTCTCTGCACCCTCTCGTCCCCGTCTCTCGTCTCTCGGTCTTCTTCTTCGCTTCGCTCTCCCGCTTCTCTCTCTCTCTTTTCTCTCTCTCTCTCTCTCTCTCCGCTGATCGCTCGCCTCGCTTCGCTCACAGTCGCTGCTTTCAAGATGGCCCGGCGCGGCCGGTGCCCTTCTTTCTCTCTCTCCTCTCTCTCGGCAGTCTCTCTCTCTCTGGGTCATATTTCTCTGCCCTGCGGCTCTCTCGTTTTCTGACTCGCTCTCGTCTATCTATCTATCTCATCTATTTTTGCCCCTCTCTTTCTCGTCTTACTCCTTCTCTCTGCTTATTCTGCTCTTCTCTCTCTCTCTCTCTCTCTGCCTCTGTCTTTCTGCTTTCTCTCTCCTCGCTCTCTCTCCTCTCTTTCTTCTCCCCTCGTCTTAACCCTCTCTCTTCGTCTCTCTCTCGTCGGTCTCTCTCTCGTCTCTTCTCGTCGCTCTCGTTTCGTTTTATCGTCTCTCTTTCTCCCGTCTTTCTCTCTTCGGTCTCGCCGGATCTTTCTCTCTTTCTCTCCTCTGTCCGTCTCCTTCTCCCTCGGGTCTCTCGGAGTCTCTCAACTCTCGTTTCTCTTATGCTGCGTCTCGTCTCCTTTCTCCCCCTCTCGGTCTTTCTCTCTCTCTCTCTCGGTCTTTCTCCTCTATGCTATATATCATATATCTTAATAATGCTCTTCTCTTTTATCCCGTCCGTTTTCCTCTCTTACTACTGGCACCCTTCTCTATCTCTCGTGCTCTTTTCTCTCTTTCCTTTTCTTCTGCTCTCTTTCCGTCGTTCTCTCTCTCTCTCTTTCTCTTTCTCGCTCTCCCTTCCTCATTTCTCTCTCTTGTCGCTCATCTTCCTCGGTCCTCTTCTCTTTCTCTCTTTTCTGTTCTTTCTCGTGTCTTCCTCGCTCTCTCCTCCGTCCATCTCTCTTCTGCCTCGTCTCAGTTGGCTCAATCTCTGCTCTTTCTCTGCGTCCTTCTCTTCTCCGCGCTTCTCTGTC
>NW_014577143.1:106802-116802 GCF_000485595.1 Priapulus caudatus | reverse complement strand
CTTTGAAACCGTTGGTTGCTCTCTGATCATTCGACATAGTTCTTATGCCTCATCCGACTCTTCCTGCTTGCGTCACAGCCAAATATGTGCTTGTGCTCGATATCTACAACAGCCCCGTCGTCTCAGTGAATAATCGAAGCTGATGTCAGAGATTTCAATGTCGATCCCGTTGCGGCAGAAAACAATTTCATTGTTTCCAGCTACTCGCAACTAATATTTGCCCATCAATTCTTACCGCAGCTTTCGCTGTGTTTATCTCATCGTCGATATATCAGCGATTAGAAGAAGAGTGCTAGTGCGACCTGGCCATACAGTAGTAGTATAGGCCTACACACGCCAGTGTCCCACACTCCGCTTACTTTATACCATCGGCCCGAGTGTCTTCTCTGCATGCCATGCGGCCGCGCCTAACACTACTTGCTGGCTGCTGCGTGCATATTTGTGCGAATAACGAAAGTAACAATGTGGAATTAAAGTTATAGTTGTTGGGATGTCATTGATGTGTTACTGTGATTTGCGTATTACGGCGGGCCCATTTTATCTGATTTACAAGCCATAGGGACTATATAGAGAATAAATTAGAAATGTATTATTAATGATATTCCTACACACACGCACGCACGCGGCGCAGGCCACACACACACACCACACACACACCACAACACACACACACCACGACACACACACACACACACACACACACACATACTATATATATATATACAACGCGCGGCGCACGCACGCACGCACGCACACAACACACACACACGCGCGCCGCGCACTCACACCACACACACACACACACACACACACACACTACACACACACCACAACACAACAACACACACACACGAGCACACACAACACACACACACACACACACACAGCACACACAGCCCAGCACCACAACGCACACCACACACACACACACACACACACACACACACACACACACACACACTACACCAACACACACAACACACACACACACACAGCACACACACACACACACACACACAGTACACCACATATATAATATATATACATACACGGTATATATTCGAACGCAATTATAGTAATATGGTACTAAACGTGTACCGGCGCCGGCGGTGCTTCTTAACCTCATTATTATCTTACAGAGATCGAGGAAGCGATGAGAGGTGACCTAGAAGGCATTGCCATGTAATAGCGTAGCGATCGCTGGAGCGGGGAGCCCTTCGCAGACTTCTTTCCACGAGGGAATACTGTTCGATATCGCGTGAGCACGAGGGGCAGCGGAATGAGCGCGAGGCACTAAAAACATCTATACATGCACGCAGGTCTAGCGTGTACGGGACGCCTGGGGGAAGCATTATGGCGAATTAGCAATAATATCTTATGTTTAGGTAAATAATTAAACAGATGCTAGTAGTAAGAGAATTTCGCGTTCCGTGACTCGATTCACAATGTGCGGTTACTATAGACCGGCGTTACCGGCGGCGGCCGCAATATATCTTGCGGCTATTTTGCATATTCGTCCGTTTATATGCGATGTTTATGAGATATAAAAAATGTGAAGTAAAATTCTCAATTAAAGCAAAACGGTGTTTTACACACTAATGTAACGTATACCTATAACTTATTTATTTCGAGATAAAATTGTAACTAATGTGTAAATGTTTCATGCAATCGATTTGTACATTGGCGTCTGTCTATATCTGTGATGGGTTATACGTCGTAAAACAATACATATATATATAATTATAATTATATATATATATATATATATATATATAATTGTGTAACAGGTATCGCGTCTAAAAAATACCAAAGGCAAATGTTCCTTATATTATTTTATTCTCTGACCTCGTACAGAAACATGCTCATACTTATACGCAACGCTGCATCGCTGCGTCCTGAGCTATTTTGTCGTAAGTAATTAACGATGCATGGTTCGTAACGATGTTGATTGTGAAGTTTGTGAGCTCTACGGCTCGCGTCTGTCTCACCTTATAACGACATCATCGATCACGTGCACGCGCATGCGTGAAGTCACAGACAGGCTGAATAATGACCAGACTACGGCACAGTCAGGCAGCCTAGCTGTTCATAGTGTTCCTACGCAAGATATGCGGCTTTTTCGAAACATGAGCGCACCGAGAATAAATTGCGATTGTGAAAACCTTATTGGCGGAAAACGTTGACGATGCTACTTGTGACTTTCGTGAATCGACGAGTTTTTCGTTGTTTATCGTCGAGGCAGGTCCTATTAGTTAGTATTGATTCACCGTTGTCGCTGCTATTTCAGATCGGTAATAACAGATTGTTCTCAACCGCAAGAGCTTATATCGCATTAGCTACGTTGAGAATGAACACACGTATACGCACGCACGCGCACGCATGCACGCACGCACTGCATACACACGCACGCACTGCACACACACGCACGCACTGCACATGATACAAGAAGTAGATAATAGGGAAATTCCCTATTAACTACTTCTGATGATACGTAACTCGAATTACAGGTCGCCCGACGATATACTAGTAACTTTCGATATTAACCAAACTACTGGTCTACCCAGGCTTTTATTAAGGACAAAGTGATAAATTGTCCGCTAGGTGTGCGCCCGCCGATAGCCGTCGTAATTCATCTAGATGCAATGTAGTCTGCATGGCTGGGTCGATATATACCGTTATACGCTCTGCGCTCAGTGTTATACACGTTCGGGTTAACGTTGCCCAGAAGGAAAACTAAATCATTACGGCTGTCTCCTATTCCGACATGCTTCTTCCCTCTCTCTCTCTCTCTCTCTCTTTCTTCCTCGAAACGTTTTGTCGGCAGCATTTACGAATTTACGGACCTCTTTCGGACGATCCAGATTGGCGCGAATTCGGTTAGAATCATCAGCTGGAAACCCGTTTGTCTGTGTTTCGATCATTAAGGCCCTTTACCCGTACAATAATGGCGGCCCGACGGAACATCTCGCCGTCGACAACGCGTAAGTGCCCATTACGGGCACAATCCACATTCACGTACGAGTGTAGCGAAAACTATATGAATGAACTTCGCGTGGGAAGCCGGGAAGCAATCGGACACGCACCACCGCACCGCATAACCATGCGCCGAACACGAGCCCGCGTGCGTCACGTGGTTCGAACAACATTGTACACGGCAACCCGGTGCGTCACACGGCAATCAGTACTAATTAGTTCCAGACGATGTATTGTATCAGAAGTAGATAATAGGTATTATATATAGGACCTTATTATCTACTTCTGATTATATGTATTATTCGGTGCATAGGAGGCGGATGTGTGCTCACACTTGAGCGAGGTACACACGACGAACAGTATTAGGTTTGAAGGTGAGACTGATTATTGCACGAGCGATAACTGCGTGGCTGTATAAAATAATGGAGTGGCCGAAAATTGCTATAGGGATTTGGCGGGTCGCACAGGCGTTATGATTATATTCCGAAATATGCGTCAACAGGAGTGAATAAAATAAAATTCGCCATGGTTATTGTGGGCGCTCACGCCTGAGGTTAGGATCATCGTTCAACCCATTGTTACACTTTGTGGCAATGTACAGTTCGAAATATTCTCAGTTCTTGCTATAACAAACTGATATGTTAAATTGATTAACAAGTTAATGAAGCATTTTCCTAGCACTGAATCTTGTTTTTTTCCTTGCGCACAGCAACATGAATTTGATTGATGACATTTAGGTCGTAGCTAAATCTATATCAGGAATGAATAAAAATAGAATCTCTTATTATTCACTCTTGATAATAAGGTACGCGATTCAACGATGAATATTTCTGACTTGGCTGATCATTTTCTAGCTTACTAGCACGCACAACGAACGAAATTCGTCGCGTGCGTAGTGTAACATGAACTACTATTGTTGAAAGCTGCAGATTAATTGCCCTTTGATCGATGCGTTGAAGTAGAAATGACGTCGGTAACACAGATATCTTTTGTTTTATATCCAAACGTGTCCGCGTGTAATAGAATGCGGCAGGCGAATCGGTGTCTGAATGCCATATCGCGTTACCTAGAGCATAACCATCAACCATGCGTTACCGCAAAACATTTTGTGATCAAATTTAAACAGCAAAATACGACGAGTGATATTATATATACGCCCTTTCTCTCTGTCCCTGTCTGCCTCTCTCTCGCTCTCGCTCTCGCTCTCGCTCTCGCTCTGTGTGTGTGTGTGTGTGTGTGTGTGTGTGTGTGTGTGTGTGTGTGTGTGTGTGTGTGTGTGTGTGTGTGTGTGTGTGTGTGTGTGTGTGTGTGTGTGTGTGTGTGTGTGTGTGTGTTTGTGTGTGCTCGTGTTGTGGTGTGTTGTTGTTGTTGTGGTGTGTGTGTAGTGTGTGTGTGTGTGTGTGTGATGTGTCTGTGTGTGTGGTGCTGTGTTGTGTGTTTGTGTGTGGTTGATGTGTGTGTGTGCCCAGCCCGCGAGTGTGTGTGTGCCTCCGCGAGTGCGTGTGCGTGTATGTGCGTGTGTTCGTGTCGGAGATATATGCGCACGCGCGTGCTGGGGAATGTATGTGCGCGCGGGATTTTCCGTGCGTGCGTGCATGTATCTGGCCGGATATTTGAACTAGGCGGCGGGGCCTCAAGTGAGAAACATGTTTGTCAGTTCAGCAGCGTGATAGTTAAAAAAATCTCATATCGATTGCACAACGCAAGCGAATAACAACACGAAGCTTGTAATAATTCTTACCAATGGAGCGGAATCGATGCTCGCCTCAGTTTATGTAACACCTTCTTGGAAGAAATTCTGTTTTGGAGACGAGTGAAATTGGACGTTGCGATGAGAGAGAACGCCGCCTAGAGAAATATGAGCTTTAAAAGAATATCGTGCAGGCACCCCAAGAGAATTTACAAAATTCGTTCTCCTTCATCCTGTTTTACTGAATTATTTTATCATTCTCGCTGCCTGCTTTTCCTCTGTCCGTGTGTATCCATTTCATATCTACGTTCTCTTCATTTTCTTGTCATTTTTTGCCACTTTAAGAGCTTCGCTACCTCTTCCTTTCGCACATTTGATCCTACTGAATCTATTTCTCATCCTCTTCCCCATCTCTCTGTAACCCTCTTACAATCGGACTACAATTTTGCTTTTGGCAGTCCCCCTTTTTATTTGCTGGCTCGTGTAGCCCAACTATTTTTGCAATATACATAATAATAATATATAATAATAATAATAATAAATAATAAATAATAAATAATACGGTAATCATAATATATAATTATATATATATATATATATATATATAATAATATATATATATATATATAAGAATGTTCATGTCTCTCATTCGTACTCGAACACTACCGTGCCAGTGTTGGACTACTCTCCAAGATTGTTGTATGTGTTGTGTATAATATATACATACAGACGCGAAGTAAACTCGCATATATACGCGGGCATGTACACACGCACGCACACATACACGCGCAGGCGCGCACGCACACACACGCACACACACACACACGCACGCACGCACGCACACACACACACAGGGGCGGACGCACACGCTCATGTACACGCAGATATGCGCGTAGCCTACACTTAGTGCACCATATACAGGGCGTGTTAGGTTGATTTTACAGACAATTTCTCTTGCGTTTATGGAAAGTCGTCGCACGCCAGAAATGTGAATTTCATTGCCCTAAATTTCATCTCGGTCTCGAGTCCGCAACCAAGTCCGGTTGCAATCGTGTCGTTAGTTCCAAATGAATGTAACGGCATACGCACGTACATCGCCCGCGCCCAGACATCGCGCATTTATGTATAGAGGGAGATACATGCACATAACCACAAGCATTCAATCTTTAACGTTTTCGTTCGTGTGGTGGAAAAGTCTGTATTCCTTCAGGCAGTACCTGTGGCGGAGTGGCTTATTTTCTGGGGTAATTGCGCGTAATTATAATTATCTAGTATTAGTAGTAGGTCCGGTTGTTGCAGAGCGAAGGGCCGTATAGCGACTGCGTAGCGCGCGCGCACCGATGCAATGCTGCCTCTAAATAATTGATGTGGCGTGTCGCAAGAGGAGGCTGCATGACTGCAATCACCCAGATTGCAATTAGCCGGCGAGTCAACGGCCGGAGTGGCTTGCTGGTCAAGCTCAATATTTTACAAGAACCTTGGCTGCGTATCGAATAGCTCTAGAACTATATATCCTATCTGCCCGGTGGCAGAGCGAAGGGCTATAGTTCTAGAGCTATACGTTTCGAAGTATGATCTTTCGAACGCTCGGGTGTATAAGGGAGTATAATTATGTATGCTACAGGAGAGTGCAGGTTCTTGTACGTGGTTTGCGTGGTGCGGTCAGGGGACGGCTTGGTACAGATTTTATACGAGGCTGCACGTGGAATTCATGGTTATTGATGGTTGTATCTAGGTTAATTAGCATCACAGCTATTTTAATCCCGCTCGTGATAGTCTATTTATACTGGAGAATTTGTGTATGAACGTATATAACGGTGCATAAACCATATAGTCGTACTGTGTGCATGCTAGGTGAGGTAAAGTGAATCTATACATGTCTGTCGGATGCAGGCGAATCATCAAACTCTACTTACTCTGACAGTAACAAGACAACATTTAAATTGGATTCGAAGCTCTTTTTAATTACCATTCGGCTTTATTATAAAATATTTCTTTGGATTTTGTAACAATGAATCTTTCTCACATGACAGTGGTATCGTTATAATTTAAGTAATTCCACAGCAAATTGTTCGTACATATAGTACCATCTTTTCACGGCGTATTCAAAATGAAACATTTCGTTTTCTGATATTTTAATATGTAACGCCAGTCATCAGTAATGCTCAGCATTACTCATTGAAAATATTTTCTTACATAATGGTCTAGAGTTTAACTGAATTGCTTTGGGAGTCATGTTAAATAACCAGTCCAAACGCGCATATAAATAAACGAATAAATAAATATACATACGCGATCGTACGATGTCTATCTTATAGGCGCGTGCTTTCTCTCTCACTTTCCTGTTACTGTGGGATATTAGCAGGAGTTAATAAAGACAAATTGTCTTTATTAACTCCTGATATTAGCTATAGGTACGAATAGCTGGTAACAATGGTTATTGTAGTGTCGCTGATCAGCCTCACTGTACGCGGCCTTCACGATGTAATTACTCTCAGTATAATAACAATATTATAATCATTATTGTTATTATTGTATAATTCGCGAGATTCCGCCCCGCGTTTTACACAAACCTTTGCGCCTAGTGACAATCGCCCGTGACGCGCTGCAATTTGCTTTCAATGCAAGATTTCTAAACGCATTGAATTGATAGAAAATTATGCAAGAACTGACTAGAGTGAAAACGAAAGCTACAGTTAGCGATGCGCTGATTGCTGACTGATTATAGAAGTGGATCACAAGACGATAACAATATCGAGCGAATCGTTGAATTTGTTTCATATATAACGATTTCTACGACTGCCTATACTGTCTTATGAAATGCTTCCGAAGATACACACATACTCCATGCTAATCGGCTGGTTACTCACGGATTTGTTTTCTAAGATACGGGGCTACAGATGGAGAATTAAGACAGAAATAATTAAGATGCTTGGACTTATAGGTCAGGCGGACAGACGCACGCAACCCGCCCTTACACACAGAGAGAAGAACAAGTAAGATAGGAAGAGCGTGATGACTAGTGTTATCAAGAGTCCCTAATAGAACACTTCTATTATGGATTAATGTTGTTATTTAACCCCCCAAAAGAATAAATAATCGAAAACGAACGGATGAATCACCACCACCACCACCACCTCATTCCTGTGTCCAATCGACGAATACCCACGTCATTTATCACACGTGTTATCGGAGCACGTAAAGTGATTAGCAAGAATAAGAGAGGAGTGGGTAATTCGAGACGCCAGTCAGCCGTGCATAAATCTTGTTGACACTGTGATTGCCGCCTTATGAGTGATGAGTTAGTCGTTGTTAACGGTGATGTCGCGTCCATCGTCCATCATCAATTCGCTTGGGTACGCCTAGAACACAAGAGCATCCAAATGCAAATTTCTCGCAGGAAGCATCTCTCTCGTATGAGCATCGATCAGTTCTCGGCCAGACTTTAATTCGTTTTGTTTAATCTGTTTTAAAAATTTTTATTACACTTACCAATAAAAACGAACATGTACCAATACGATGACGTACGAATTAACGAAATAATCATCACATCTCGTAAAATGATCCCTTGGTATGCCACGGCGGTTACTCACAGCATGGGTATCTTACCGCATACTTCAAATATTCCAGCATATGGCGTTTCTTGCATAAGCCGAGATGCCTATTGACTATAATTTTTTATGCCTATTAAACTATGCCACGGCGGCTACCCACGGTATGGGTATCTTACCGTATACTTAAATATTCCAGCATATGGCGTTTCGTGCATAAACCGCGATGCCTATATTGACTATATATGCCTATTAACCTATATAATATGCCAGGGCGGCTACCCACGGCATGGGCATATTACCGCATACTTCAAATATTCCAGCATGTGGCGTTTCGTGCATAAGCCGCGATGCCTATATTGACTATATATGCCTACATAAACTTCGGATAAGCACGTTCCGATGCGTTATAATCTAATGAAATGCTAACCTCCCGCCAACACAGATGCTTGCAAACACTGCATGCTTACGGGTAATATAACCTGTACGTCAGGAATTATAGCGACAACGTGTATCCGCGAAAAGCTGCTGCTGCATCCGCTATAACCATAGTAACGGTCGTCGTGCTTTGTTAAAGCAACGTGGTAGAATTGTTTGTTATGTTAGCAGAGACTGGCGAACGCGCAGGAGTGACGTGTGGGGGCCGTGCAGAGAGGCGGAACTCCTAAATAAAACATTCGCACAACTGAAATGCACTTACCATAATTTACTCTCATTTATTTGCTATATTATATTTATGAATACGATCAAAAACGCAATATACTTTCTACTTGTATATATATATATATATATGTGTATGTGTGTAATATGATTTAACTATTATTGGGAGAAAAAAAAACGAGTCTTCGCGCTGTTTCTAAATATTACTGTGCCAAGCCTCGTTCATAAAACATTAATTTACGGGACGCGCGGCAAACGCAGCGTTAAATAACGTGCATGTAATTTCTTATCACAGCTATCACCCTCCACATTCAAAGCTTGCTGCTCTTATATGACGTGCTGAATAATCAACTCGTGAATATTATATGCCAGCGTCATACAATAACCGAACGTCATGCTCGTACGTATAGAAGTAGCTACCGGGAATAATAATTGCTTAGTCGCACGAGATGAGTGGCATATTATTGATTTCATTAAATTCTGAAATCCTTGCTACGAAGGAACGAAGGAAGCATCGGCGGCTTATACCGTAACACCAGACTGGACATCGCAGTAAAACGTTAACAAACAGTTGCAGACTCAGAAATCTGACGGTATTCTATCGAGACGCTGAGTCGAGACGTACTCGCCATGAATTGAGGTTACACGTGCGAGCGCGTGTGCATGTACACCAGAAGGAGATAATAGGAAATTATTATCTACTCCTTATCATCTTATTA
Organism: Priapulus caudatus; assembly: GCF_000485595.1. Taxonomy (NCBI): domain Eukaryota; kingdom Metazoa; phylum Priapulida; class Priapulimorpha; order Priapulimorphida; family Priapulidae; genus Priapulus; species Priapulus caudatus. The sequence continues at coordinate 107,209 of NW_014577143.1, read as the reverse complement.
TTATCATTATCATCTTATCATATTATCATATTATCATATTATCATATTATCGTCATATTATCATCATATTATCATATTATTCATCATATCATCAGGATATCATCATCATCCTATCATATCATATTGATCAACATATCATAATATTATCATCATATTATCATCTTATCATCTTATAATATTATTATTATCATTATCATCTCCTTATCATCCTTATCTACTCCTTATCATCTCCTAGGAAATTATTATCTACTTAGGGAATCCCTATTATCTACTCCTGATGTACACGTATATACGGACGTGCACGCGCAAGAATTCGCGCACGCGTACCAATTTCAGCACACGTGCACTAACCCCACGCAAGCGTCACAGTAACACTGTGCTACACATGAATGCTATATATGTATATA
>NW_014577143.1:99888-102388 GCF_000485595.1 Priapulus caudatus | reverse complement strand
TATGTGTGTGTGTGTGCATGCGTGCTTCTTTGTGTCTGTGCGTGCATTTATATGTGTGTGTGCGTTCGTACGTGCGTGCGTGTTTGTGTGTGTGCGTGTGTGCGTGTGTGTGTGTATGCGCGCGTGCGTGCCTGCCTGCCTGTGTGTGCGTGTGCGTGCGCGCGCATGTGCGTCTGTGTGCGTGTGTGTGTGCGCGCGCGTGTGTGTGTGTGTGTGTGTGTGTGTGTGTGTGTGTGTGTGTGTGTGTGTGTGTGTGTGTGTGTGTGCGCGTGTGCGTCTGTGTGTGCGTAGGAGATTTAGGGCGGAAATATGTGCAGGCCTGTTTCGCAGCGATTGGCGTATTTGTTAGGATTCCTGACTGTGAGCGACGGAGGCAAACGACGAGAATTCTGCACGAGTCTGACAATTTTGTACGGAATCGAACAAAACCTGCGCTCTTTTTCTCATCCGGTAGTTTCGGCAGCGTACTCTGCTGGGACTGGTCGATCTCGAACGATTTTAGCTGCGATAAGAAAGGAAAAAACAGACTATTAGATTTTAAGTTACGCTCAACACTAAGTATATATTATAAACGATAACGACGCCTTCACGAACGAACGAACGATTGCGCGCACGCTTGCTCGCGCACTTCCGCACGCACTTCCGCACGCACGCACGCACACATGCACGCACGCACGCGCGCACGCACGCACGCACGCACACACGCACGCGCGTATACGCGTCATGGACGCAGGCCCGCACACGCAAACATACACGCAAACGCGCGTGCATGCGCGCACGCACTTACGAACCGCATGCACGTCCAGATTTTCGGACACTATCTAAAACGAATGCACGCACGAACATACAGCTCAGCGAATAACAACGGGGGGAAATCTAATGTGTATCCGTTTTTTTTTCACTTCGCGCTGCTCTTGGTCGTCAATGGCGTTCATGCCCGTTCGCTCGCAGAAGCCCCATAAGTAAGACCATAACCGTAAAAAAAACACCTACAGAAATTCCTCTCCCTGCAATGACAGACGCACATGCGGACACGCAAAGAGAAAGACGTGTAGACGAGCACATGGACTGACGCACAAAGGGACGCGAGCGAGACACTGACACCCGAGCAGCGCGAAGTGGAAAAAAAAACGGATACACGGTAGATTTCCCCCCTCCCCGTTGTTATTCGTTGAGCTGTATGTTCGTGCGTGCATTCGTCTTAGATATTGTCCGAAAATCTGGACGTGCATGCGGTTCGTAAGTGCGTGCGCGCATGCACACGCGTTTGCGTGTATGTTTGCGTGTGCATGACAAAAGGACACGTCGGAGTTTGCAACACTACATGCGAATGGTTACAGCGCGCAGCCATTCCAGGAAAACCTTTAGGTATATAGAGTCGATTACATCTCATAATCCCCCCCCCCCTCTACTCAGGCCTGTGAGTACGTACGGGAGGAGCCGCTTCGCCGTAACAAGGCACTCGCTGTTGTCGCGAGCACTATATTGCGCACTTACGTATTTCAGTACTTTTTCCGCCAGTTCGTCTTCTGTCGCGTAAGTGTCCTCGTCGCTGGCGATACCTGTGAACATATCCAACCTGAGCAAGGGAGCGGGGTGCCGAACGTGATGTCAGGACTCAGGAGTGAATAATAGAGTCTCTATCATTCTCTTATAAGTCTCTATACGTCTCTTATATATACACTCTCTTATATATAAGTCTTATATATACTCTCTTATAAGTCTCTATGATTCACTCCTGGTGATGTGTAATGGTACAGGACTCTCAATGTGACCTAGCCGCGGCTGGCGGTCGTCAAGCCAATCCGGCCAAGATAACAACAACTGCCAGCAACTCGCGCCATGAAAAGCCAACAGCTTTGGATACTCTCCACCTTTTGCACGGGTTTTGCTCTAATAAAGATTAAACGTTTATTGGCGAATGAATCGAATCAATCACTTCTTTTAATTATAGAGGAGATATATCTCTATGCTCAAGCCAAAAAATTTCATGAAATTTCCAGCACCTAATTATGTTACCACACAAATTTTGAATTTTTATGTAAAAATGGTATTTTGGTTATTTCTCAACTACCAGAAAGAGTGAAGATACAAAATTTTTGCCACATGTTAAACACAATATGTACTAAAATAGTGCGTTAGGATTTTTCTTTAAGTTTCATATTTACCGAGAAAAATGGAAAAAACTACTTAAAAATCAAGTTGTGTGTTAGAATTGAAAATTTTAGCGAATAAAAAAGCATAACTAATAAAATACGGCACTTAATAACAATCCCTGACGCTCTTTTTTACGGTAATATGTTACCATTAAAACGAGTGTAAAATTAAATTAATCCTAGTTGTAATCACAGAGAAATATCCATTTATACATCGGCTACTATGTCAGAAATCGAAACGGAGAAATCAGCGTTTTTCTATTTTCACAACGATTGACCGCCTGTGTGCAAAATGGGAGAACAGATGTGAAATATCTACTGTTAGTACTTACTGCGACATATCC
>NW_014577143.1:97756-99760 GCF_000485595.1 Priapulus caudatus | reverse complement strand
GGCCGATGCCAGGCCGATGCCAGGCCGATGCCATCGGGCGATAATATCAAAACGTTTTGATCTGTGCGATGCCAGGGCGATGCCATCGGCCGACGCCATCGGCCGATGGCATCGGCGGCGATTGAGTGGACACACCAGGCGATTTTCACGCCGATCATCGGCCGATGGCATCGCCTGGTGTGTCCGGCCCTTAAGGCTGAGAGTGTCTATGACTCTATGTCCACCAGGGTACTGCCGGAACGTACCCTGGGTACGGTCCGGTATACCGGAACGTACCCTGGTACTAAATACTACTATCTAATATGCCTCGCCTACTCCATTAACGAATCTAGGGAGTCGCCTACGCCTACTCCCTAACCCTAACCCTAACCCTAACACTAACCCTAACCCTAACCCTAACCCTAACCCTAACCATATCAGCTAGATAGTTACCAGGGTACGTTCCGGTATACCGGATCGTACCCAGGGTACGTTCCGGCAATACCCTGGGGGACATAGACCCTATGAGCGTTACGAAGCTATGTGTCAACAAACACGCGCCTAAATGCAAAGTGTGTAACAAGGGAAATGGGGCTATTTTCGGTCGCGCGGCAATTTCAACTATCACTGGCAGATGACAGGTGTAGGATGGTTGATGCTGAATGATACTGGCTTAGTGAATATCATGAAAATTCTGGTTGTATCATGTCTCTGACGTCCTTAGTGACGTCAGCTGCTGCTCACTACACGTGTACGCGGGCAATCAAAACGCTCTAAAAGTTCACATGTACCGTTATATAGAGAAATGAGCATATACAGAGGTAGCACATAGTGTTAGCCATCGAATAAAGTCGAAAATGAAAAATCGGTAAAATTTTGCCTAAAACCTTGAGCGTTATCATAACACAGATTGCTCATTCTCACTGGCCATTTCTCCTCAGAGGATTACTCCGTCAAGTACCTCGCAAAATCCCAACCAGTGTCTAGCCTTGCCGGTGGATTTAAGCTCTATATACGAGTATCCCAGACCATTGATAACAAAGCGAGCTAGTTTTCTAAAGGACTACATCGGCTTTGAATCTATTACCGATTATCTTCGTCAAAATGGATGAAAATTTTATGCAACGTCGCATGACATTCAACGCTATTGTTTACGCTGATTTAAAGGATTTGTGTAGAGCTTTTAAACCTCAAAATAGCCCAGTCACACTTATATATATCATAGATATATTTATATTCTTCAAGTATGTCAAAAAATCTGTCAAAATAAGCACACTGTAATGTTGCTACACCGGTTTATATATTTGAAACCTCCGCGCTGCGATATTTTTTATGCCATCGGCGTTAAAGGCACCGTAAAATGAATTAACCGATAATCGTTGAGTTCCGGATTATGAAATGGATTCTTGGATTTGGATTCTTGAATTCAGACACGCGAGGCTACAGACACCAATAAGACAGCAGAGCCCTGCTCTCTCTCTCTACTTATATTCTCTTTTTGTTTATATAGGTAACGCAAACTCACCTGCCTACAGCGAATGTGATTTTAATGCTGCACTCTACGAGCACTCGGAAACTAACTCGTGGGTGGGGGATGCCGGCGAATATTCGACGAAGGTGGCAATGAAAAGGCTTATTACGTCGGCTAGTCAGACGTGTATAGTAGATGAGACCGCGAAGCATAATAAAAGCTTTTTCCTATAGACGGCTAGGAGAGTATCGCCGCAACAAAATCTAATGGCTTTCCTTCACTGCTGGGGCATCAATTAAGGCTCACGACTTTCTCCGCTGCGTACGTACTCCCTTGCTGTTTTGTAAGACCGCAGTATCTGACGAACCGCCTAATAATTATTACGGTGCAAACACGAGTAGAGTTCCGATTGCTGCTATATATATATATATATATATATATATATATATAGTAGTAGTGTCTACTAATTAATAACTAACTAACTAGTGTCGTTCTTTACGTTAAGTAAGCGTAGAGTGACGTACGAACGTAGTTAGTTAGTAAGTAGTAGGAGG
>NW_014577143.1:95625-96694 GCF_000485595.1 Priapulus caudatus | reverse complement strand
CGCGCGCGCTCACCTAGTCACGCGCTCACTCACCCAGCCACCAACCAATTAAGTTCATGTTAAATTAATTATAATATTCTTATAAGCCGCAATATAATATGATAACCTTATGCGCGCGACAAGAACATGCAAACCATGTAAAAGTTGCCATGTCATTTCACGTGAAATTTCCGTTGATTTCGGATTGTCACTCTTCGCTCTGATTTCCGCCTCTGTTTTCGTCATTAAAAAAATCCTCGTCGGCGCTACTGACAGCAAATCGTTCTCGTGAGACTCGCGGCAACACTCGCTGCATCGAATGATGAGCAAACACGCTCCCAATCTAGTAGCCGCGACCAACGATTTGTACCTCCGCCAAGGTTATGTTTTCGCCCCTGTTAGTTTGTTTGTTGGTTTGTTTGCTGGGTTGTTTGTCTGTCAACAGAATATCTCAAAAAGTTACCGACAGATTTGGATGAATTTTTTTGGACGGGTTGGTCTTGGGCCAAAAACCAATCGATTAGATTTTGGTGATGATCCGGATCCAGATTTGGATCCAGGATTTTTTTTAGACTTTTGTTTGTGGGGAAGACTTCGGACGCATTCAAAATTCGTTAAAAAAAATCCTGGATCTTTTTCTCTTTTTTTTCTTCCAAATTTCTGAAAATTTCATCAAACTCTATATTGGGTGTACCAGCAAGATCGGAGGGACTATTACGTTCTGGCGGAGGTTTGCTATCTCCGATTGCTCTTGTTATACTCTTACGTTCGTATTTACCCCAGCCGTCGTCGTCGGAGACTTCGTCGGCCACATTCTCGAGCGACGACAATGGCACTTCTTGCGCGGCAAGGCCAAGAGCGTGGAGTTGATTGCTCACACCACTGGTCAATTCGTCGTTCAGCTGACCGTTGGTCTTTAGCGAGCCGTCGAGCCGTGAGGGGCCCTGCTTGGCTCCGGCGTACTGCAACTGGCCTGCGAGAAAAGCGCATGCGTGTGAAACGCTACTTCTACATTATTATATAATGTGTTATTATCTACTCTTGATCTATATAAACACGAACACCAAACTCAATATGGTGGTATTCGTAA
>NW_014577143.1:90876-95615 GCF_000485595.1 Priapulus caudatus | reverse complement strand
CACACGCACACGCACACGCACACGCACACGCACACGCACACGCACACACACACGCACACGCGCGCGCACACACACACGCACACGCACACATACACCCCCCCCCCCCACACACACACACACACGCACACACACACGCGCGCGCTCACCTAGTCACGCGCTCACTCACCCAGCCACCAACCAATTAAGTTCATGTTAAATTAATTATAATATTCTTATAAGCCGCAATATAATAATATGATAACCTTATGCGCGCGACAAGAACATGCAAACCATGTAAAAGTTGCCATGTCATTTCACGTGAAATTTCCGTTGATTTCGGATTGTCACTCTTCGCTCTGATATCCGCCTCTGTTTTCGTCATTAAAAAAATCCTCGTCGGCGCTACTGACAGCAAATCGTTCTCGTGAGATTCGCGGCAACACCCGCTGCATCGAATGATGAGCAAACACGCTCACAATCTAGTAGCCGCGACCAACGATTTGTACCTCCGCCAAGGTTATGTTTTCGCCCCTGTTAGTTTGTTTGTTGGTTTGTTGGTTTGTTTGCTGGGTTGTTTGTCTGTCAACAGAATATCTCAAAAAGTTACCGACGGATTTTGATGGATTTTTTTGGACGGGTTGGTCGCGGGCCAAAAACCAATCGATTAGATTTTGGTGATGATCCGGATCCAGATCTGGATCCAGGATTTTTTTTAGACTTTTGTTTGTAGGGAAGACTTCGGACGCATCAATCCTGGATCTTTTTCTCTTTTTTTCTTCCAAATTTCTGAAAATTTCATCAAACTCTATATTGGGTGTACCCGCAAGATCGGAGGGACTATTACGCTCTGGCGGAGGTTTGCTATCTCCGATTGCTCTTGTTACTCTTACGTTCGTATTTACCCCAACCGTCGTCGTCGGAGACTTCGTCGGCCACATTCTCGAGCGACGACAATGGCACTTCTTGCGCGGCAAGGCCAAGAGCGTGGAGTTGATTGCTCACACCACTGGTCAATTCGTCGTTCAGCTGACCGTTGGTCTTTAGCGAGCCGTCGAGCCGTGAGGGGCCCTGCTTGGCTCCGGCGTACTGCAACTGGCCTGCGAGAAAAGCGCATGCGTGTGAAACGCTACTTCTATGCCGTAGAAACGCGTGATCCATGCAGAATGTAGCTACCTTTTAGTTTGATGTGACATTGTATTTGTCTAGTTTTTTTATTCTCTAGTCTTTCTTATTTTTACTGAACCTGAAACGAGTTCATCATTTGTAGAAACACGTATTCCGCGCAGAAATTAGCTACCTTTTTGTTTGATCTGACATATGTCATTTGTCTAGTTTTTATTCTCTAGTTTTTCTTATTTTTACTGAATCTGAACGAGTTCATCTGCCGTAGAAACGCGTAATCCAAGCAGAAAGTAACTACCTTTTCATTTGATCTGACATCTTATTTGTCTAGTTTTTTATTTTTTATTTTTTTAGTTTACGTGATCCTGAAACGAGTACATCTATATCAAGAGTAGATAATAACACATTATTATATAATGTGTTATTATCTACTCTTGATCTATATAAACACGAACACCAAACTCAATATGGTGGTATTCGTGATGTATTTCACATAGATTAACGACGTCGGTGGGCTATCCCGTGAATGGTTGAGTAAGCCAATCGTATGAGTCAGCATCATTAAATAGCCAAGGGCATGCGAAGGATAAAGTTATAGCGGCTCTGCTACTGTGTAGAATGAAAATGTTACCCTCCCCCCCTCCCCTCTCTCTCTCTCGCTCTCTCACTCTCTCTCTCTCGCTCTCTCTCTCTCTCTCTCTCTGTCTCATATAGAGGAAATCGCTAAAAACCTCCGGGTATACGTAATTGCTAAAAAGCAGGAAGACCGTCATGCTCAACGTATATGCCCAACGTATCGCTCAACGTATATATTAACGAGCATTCGATAACATCACAACCCCTGTCTTGTCGACCCTGATGAAAAGGTTGGAACTGCTGATGGGGGGGGGGCACTTAAGCTGAAGTGCCCCCTAATTCTCTCTAACATATTTTGGCGCATCTCCTTTTAGCGCTCCGATGTTGTGTAGGGTAGCACGGGAGATCGAAAAAGTCAGAACGCGGTGTATGTTTTGGTTATTAAGATCACGTAATTATCGCCACTACTATTTAGAATAGCAACCCGCGCATCCGTGTTGGGGGGTGAAGAATAACGAAAATCTGCATAGTCTGGGAAGCAGCTAAACTAGATTCATCGCGTGGTCACCTCCTTGAGGCAGACACACACAGAGTAGTGAATATCTTCAAGTATGAAGCGGTCACACTGCCGCCAAACTAGGCCGTTACTAAGCGCGGGGGGTATCTCGCAACAAAACATTCAAGAAAGCATGCACATCACAGCCGCTAGTACGCTTTCCTCCCTAATCATCGAGACAAAAATTGTGAGCCAAACGCGAACGTATGAGAAAGACAGCCCGTGAAACCGAGTAGGCGCACAATGTGTGCGAAAAGAGAAACTATGACAGCCAGTATCTCAAACTCCTGAAATTGAACAGTGCCTATTTACTCCATTTATCGTAAGCTGTACACGCTATTTTCAAACAATAAAAAATATCTGACTGAGAGAGAAGCCCGGATAAATTCGGAAAACTATCATGCGAAAGATGTAGCGACTGGGTGGTGACGCGGGGGGAAGGGGTAGGTAACTATAACGCACGTTGCGTGGCCACACATGAACACATTGTCGGCGACAAAGCACATTAATTGGTTGCTGTTAGCTTCCGTGCAGCAGCAATCATACTATTTGATCGTCGGCCACGCTATATATGTGCCGATTACACGTCTGCATGTAACATTCTAACTACTACTTTACGCAGATTCGCGTTAACTTCACGCATAATTTCACGCGTAATTTAGGAAGCAATTTTGCCGAGCCTGCATGCTGCTCGTATTCTATGGTTTAAATCGTGCTGCGTATCGTAGATAATTTGCGTGTGTAAGCGGTTGCGCGCGTATATTGCGTGCTTGCGTTTATGTGCGTGTGTGTGTGCGCGCTTGCGTTTGTGTGCGTGTGCGTGTGTGTGTGGGGGGGGGCGTGTATGTATGCGTGCGTGTGTGCGTGCGTGCATGTGTGTGTGGGCGCGTGTATGTATGCGTGCGTGTGTGCGTGCGTGCATGTGCGAGCGCGTGCTACACCAGAAACGGGTAAAAGGGCGGAATATGTACAATTCTGCGCGCGAGATTACATGCCAGACGAGACAGAAATTGCTGTATACAGCTGAAACGCGCAGATAACCGCGAATCGTAAACCGCCATATTACCCCATGCATGCTCGACGGGAGCGCGAATGCCTAGCTAGGCGGAAGTGCTGGACACAGGAATTACAAATAAGCAACGTTACTTGCATAACTTTATAATGATGTTATGTATATATTGGGGGGGGGGCACATCTGCAAAGTCAGCCAGCCGATGAGTAATATCAGGAGTGAATAATAGAGTTTCTCTATATTATTCACTCCTGGTAATATAAATACCATTACGAGCCACCTGGGAGTGAAATCCCGACGATGACTGCTACCTGGGATTGCCTAGCTTCCCGTATAAGAGTTATAGGCATATGAACAAATCGATTCCCTGCCTCATATACCAACATGACGTACCTGTCTATCCATTAATTACACATTGTTATAGAAGTGTTCATATGCATCTGCCCATACATTAACCTATATAGGAGTTACGAAACGTCACAATTTTCCTAAAGCTAGGGTCTCTTTGGGAGTTAGATATCGTAGGTTTAGTGAACCAATATATTGCCTGGCCATTATATGATCTAAACGAAGGCCAACCTTTAAGCTAATCTAACTAATGCTTCTCTGAATTAATTAACAATATGCCGAAGAACTGATAATATTAAATTTATGCGCTCTTTGCATTATTTGGTTAACAACGCACGCGATGGGGGGAGGATATTTTGTTGTTGTTGTTGTGATTGACTAACAGAGAGAAACTAAACACGTTCGTGGTATTATGCAAGATGCGCGACGTGGGAGATGCCGGTACTGAGGCGTAAAGGATGATGAAGCTGAAGCTGGAGATGATGTGGAAACTGCTGAATGGCGGATGCTGAAACTTCGAGGATGCTGAGTTGCGGGATGTCGGATGGAGATGTGAACGAATAAAGGATGGTGAAGCTCTATAAAACACTCTGGTTCAACATAACCTGTATAGCGAAAGATGTATCCTAGCTGGACAGATCCGACAAGCTTGTAAAATGAAAAACGGAAAGCTGTCGCCTGAGGATGTGAAAGCTGAGGCGAATATGATAAGAAAACTGCGAGATAGCTATATATAACACTGCGGTTCAACAAAACCTGTATGGCGCACCGCGTATCTTAGCTGGACAGATCCGGGAAGCTTGTGAAATGCCGCCTGAGCAATGAAAGCGGACGTGAAGATGATGCGATACCCGCAGCAGCAGTGACTCCGCAGCAGCAGTGACGCTGCAGCAGCAGTGACTCCGCAGCAGCAGTGACGCTGCAGCAGCAGTGACGCTGCAGCAGGTGAATCGTAGAGCAATAGCGCCATGGGAAATGAGAGCACCGAACCCTATATACGAACTATAGCTGTGTGGTAAGGTGTTGAGACACAGGCAAAGCTGCGGCAACAGTATGGAGTATTTGCGACATGGATAAACCGAACAGGCGCAATAATAACTAGACAGAGGGCACTCACGGAGAGTGCATACCTCCGCGAGCATCTAA
>NW_014577143.1:87077-90851 GCF_000485595.1 Priapulus caudatus | reverse complement strand
TAAGCCACCATATAATAATAACCAGAGGGCACTCAGCAATGCGATACTCCGCAGCATCTAAGCATTTGCTCGCTGGTGCGCGCTCTACTACGTCCCTGCTGGCTGACTCGCGCGCTCACTGCTGCTGCTGACGTCGCGCACTCGCTGACTGCGAAGCGCTAGTCGATCGCGGCCAAGACTTAACACACACATCCACACACACACACACACACGACACACACACACACCCACACACAAACAACACACACACGACACACTACACACAAGACCGATTTACATGAACCGTTCCGTTGCAAACTCCGTTTGCGCGGAGGTAATGACGGGTGCAGGTGCAATAAACACAAGGGACATGGGAAACAAAAGCACCGAAACCTATACGAAATATAGTTAAGTGTGATATGAAGTTGAGACATAGCTAGGCAGACCTGAGGCAAGAGTATTTGCGACATGAATAACGCGAATAACCGCAAGGTGCGGCAGCCGTGTGCCCAGCGGTGAGCGCAGTATATACCTAGCAAGTCTTGCATGAGCGCCAGCTCGGCGAGTGAGAGGGGAGGGGAGCGAACGAATCCTCGGGCGTCCGGTTCAGATTGCTGAGATGCGTACGCTTCGCTCTTCAACTCTTCGAGGTTATTCTCCAGGTTATCTCCGTTCTGTACGGGTGCTGCAACAATACACACACATCGATAAATAGTGAGCATTTTATACAGCACAGCACGCAGACACACACCACACACGACCGCCACATACGGCTGCGCTGCGCGCGCGCACTGGCACGCACTGCAAGACACAGATCACACACACACACACACACTCACACAGCGACACACACACGAGTGGAGAGGCGAGCGCAGCGCAGACACACACACACGCACACACACACACACACACACACACACACGGACAACACGCGCTGCGGCAGTCGCACCGCAGACACACCGGCCAGACACCACACACACACAGTCACAGCTATCACAATCACAAACATCCAAAACATTCACATGCATCATCACCACATCACAATCATCTACATTCATACATCACACTCACATCACACACACACACATTCATCCACGGCACACACACACACACACAGACACATACAAGACACACACCGCGTCGCCGCTACGCACGTTAGGTGTGTGTGCGGCGCGCGCGCGCGCGTGGGGTCACGGCTAACAGGCGCACAACGGAAACACAGGAAATCACTGCACATACCACACCACACACACAGCACAGAGACACACACACACATACACACACACGCGCGCGCTAACGACGCACAGAGCCGCACAGCGGCAACGTACACGACACGGCGTCACGACGCACGCAGCGCACGCACGCCGACGCACGCACACACACAGTCACACACACACACACGACGACCCACACACACAGAGCACACCACACAACACAGCACACCACATATATATAATATAGATATATATATATATATATTATATATATATATACTCTAACACGCGCATTTTGTTAGTATAGATTCACACTTAATATCCAAACTATAGGTATTCACACAATGAACTATCCTGACTGTATACGAATTAGTAGGCAGATACATCAACTATCGATATATCTAATCATGATTGGTTTTCGTTATACCCGATTGCATTCTATTGACATGACTGTGTCCTCCGTAAAGGGATAATCTCTCGTAACACACTCCATATATGTGAAAATGAGTGAAGTAAATGATGGAATTTACCAAGCAGAACCTGTGAATCTCATTTCTGGAATGTTCTTGTATGTTCTGTAATGTTCTGTAATGTTGTTGTGCGTACTCCACACATCCATGCTGTGCGTGTTATTAATTGGTGCATCCCCCCCCCCGGGGGGTGTTGGGTCTTATTGCGTGATAGTTCAGATAGCCCGATCTAAATTCTTATTGACGCGACACCAGGAATATGAAACGATACAGTTGAATCAGGAGTGAATAATAATAGATCTATCTAGAAGCGAATCTATCTAAAATCTAAAATCTAGAATTGAATCTAATCTATCTAGAATTTAATCTAAAATCTAGAATCTAATAGAATCTAATAGATCCAATAAAGAATATATAATTATTCACTCCTGGTTGAATGTTGCACCGCTCTATTCAGAAGCGAGTTAACCTGTATTACGTACAAGGCAAGTTCATAAACTTAATATTTCACCCTAGGTAATACACACGGTACCCTAGGGTAAATTCAGAATTGTTTTGAATGAGTTACCTCTGAACTTGACTCTATCGTAAATATCACTTTTAAATAGCAATTAATAGACACCCACAAACATTCATGCGCAAAGAATATTTATCTGGCAATGATTCTTCGCGCATGTTCTGGGTTTGACTGGCAATCATACGTAGCTCTGCTGCTGTCTGTGACAAGTGACAGTTATTAAATTTAACATAGCACTTCATAATGCAGCTGTGGCATATTTATGTACCCCCCATGGTCCCCGAATTGCTACTGGGTTACATATACATCATTCTGGCAAGCAGCCAGCTTCTATATTATCTGTTACTCAGATCGAATTATATATCGATATATATATATATATTTATATATATTATATATATATGCATTCTATATGCAGTAAATTTGTCATAGAACACAACCTGCACGTATACACGCATGTCGCGTAGCCTAGTGGCGAGGTATTGTGTCCCCTCACGATCTGGAAATAGGGCACTATAGGACATCGATAATAACATTTAACATACATCTGCGACTCACGTGTCTCCGTCTAGACTTGATATAGACTATTACCATGTCAAGACTATTACCATCGTCTCTATACCATTAGTAGCCATATACCGTCAGTATACCATTAGCCTATATACCATCGTAGACTATTATCATTACCATTGGACTATTACCATTAGACCATGATACCATCAGTATATCATTATAGCCTATATACCATCGTAGACTATTACCATTACCGTTGGACTATTACTATCGTCTAGACTCGGTACAGACTATCACCATGTCCATACGGAAAGAATACGAGACCAACAAATAAATATCGACGAACTATATGTACAGGTCTATAATGACGTTCAGGTTTATCATCACTCTAATCGCATTATGTTCACACTAATAACGTTTAACTGTGCTTCACCAGTATAGTATCTCCGCTAATCTGCTACTCACTCCGCCACTCCGTCAACGACAATGACCTCGCAATTCTGCTCGCAAAAATTTACAAATCTTAGCGCGAATAATTCGTCCGTATCTAATAATAATCCGTCCGTAACAGTTAACGGGTTTTCGCGTGCATCGCTCGATCTGTGTCTCCACGCTTCATTTACTGCGCGCATGTCGACCGTGGGCCATTACAGTATTAGTATCGATGCAGACAAGCTGTGGCTCGACTGGTAAAATGACATGCATGAGTATAATCGGATCCATGCAGGCACATCATCCGAGCTCCGCGAGGAATCGAAAATTGTCTCTCGAAAAGTATCGTGAATCGAGCTCGATTGCTCGCATCTGAGCGTGCGTGCGTCACACGGTTTGTCGAGATTCGTGACATTAATGACTTATTCATGGCCCGTTTAAAATCTCATTTTGAAGCACTTGCTGATTAGCTCGATTCATCCGCTTCGATGCGGCCACTGTCGTTTACTGCAAAAATGTCGGATGCGAAAATTATCAATATTGAGCAGAACGCTCGCGCGCAAACCGCGCAATTACAGCACACACATACACACGCACGCACACACACACACACACACACACACACACACACACACACACACACACACAC
>NW_014577143.1:85019-86635 GCF_000485595.1 Priapulus caudatus | reverse complement strand
TATATATATATATATATATATATATATATATATATATATTGCATACTACTGCAGACAGTAGAAATCTCACACCAGTATTTATATCCATAGATATATACAGCAATGTGTTTGTATAATACCTATGATCTATCCCTTACCTGACGTGGTCACGTCACTGCTGTACTATTAGCACTGCTGTAGATGCGTAACTATGAATGCTATATGTGTCTATATAGGACTATGCGTCATGGAATACACCGCCCAGCAAACATTATAAGCCTTATCATAATTCACTGAAATTTCCACCAATCAGAGCACGCCGAATACAACCGGCATGCAGCGCGGTTAGATCAGTTTCCATTCATTTTCCCGCGTAATGAATGTGACAATTTTCCCGCGGAATGTGACAATATGATCTCATGCTGTAAGTATTAGCGGGGATCGACACCCCATATTTGATGACGTCACACTGCGGAGGGGTGGGTCACAATCATCTTCACCAGTACGCACAACGCTACGGACCTCCCAAGCGACCGCGTGCACAATCACTCCATCGATTGGGAGAATTCGAAGATCATCGATCGCGAGCCAATCAAAATCAGGCGTTGGATTAAGGAGGCCATCTGGATCCGCAAGACCCCTAACATTAACCGAGACGAGGAAGGTATACAGGCTTAGTCATGTATGGACTAAACTATTGACCACCACACCATCGGGTGGTCGAAACTGATAATCATCAGTTAGCTTTGAGAAAGCCTCCTGGCTGGAGGCGAAACGTAAGCGGTACGTTTCCAATCTTCACGGTTGAGTAACAATTAACCCTGTTATATCTGGTATTATTAGTACGCAGCGCTGATCCGCTTGCATATATGCCCAACAAGATACCTCATGAACGAGCAATCCATGTATTACTAACACGGGCGCCTATTAAATTTGCTGGTATAATCATTTAAGATAAAATGTCACGCATCGATCCAGTTTAGTCTTGATTTACACTGTAAATGAATGAGAGATTAGGCATTAATTAATTAGGTTGTAATTTCAATGGCATTATAAGTATCTTCGTGTGCTAATTAACGAACTCGTCTTCTGATAAGAAAACATCTCCGGGGTAAACTCAACGCTTGCGCGTTTGCGCGTTTCATGTGCTTTGTCGAATATCGATCATGTGAATAACATCGCGGACTTTGGGGGATTTAGCCTACGTTTACGTAAGAAACATTTTACAAAAATGTAATTCATATGATCGTTTCAGTATAGAACTATATACTCTGACCTTTTTCATTTACTCACGGGGGTGTGTCGATTTATTTTTGTATCGCATACTAAAGTCCTATGTGACCATATACTAGTGGTGTAAACAGCGATGTAAAGTCTTATTACGGTTTTATTAAGGTCTGGTATATTGGCTAGCGTGCGACCGCAAATGTGACGCAGCAGTCTTTTCCATGATAATTGCGAGTTTTTCGAAATAGCGTAATATTAACCAAGAGAAGTTAAACATATGAATCACCTCTCGCACTCGCTCGCTCCTCGCGTACTCTCCTACTCTTCACATAATATCTACAAATTTACAGCTCACGCTCTGCACGCTCACACTCTCTCTCACCTCCCCCTCTATCTCTCTCTCTCTCTCT
>NW_014577143.1:82633-85009 GCF_000485595.1 Priapulus caudatus | reverse complement strand
AACACGCGTCGCCCCTGAGGATGTGAAAGCTGAGACGTATATGATAAGAAAACTGCGGGGATACTATATATACACTGCGCGATTCAACAAAAACCTGTTATGGCGCACCGCGATCTTATGCTGGACAGATCCGCGGAAGCTGTGAACATGCCGCTTGGAGCAATGAAGCGGACTGTGAAGATATGCATACCCGCAGCAGCAGTGACTCCGCAGCAGCCAGTGACGCTGCAGCAGTGTGAATCGGTAGGAGCAATAGCGCCATGGCCGAAATGAGAGCCACCGAACCCTATATACGAAACTATAAAGCTGTTGGTAAAGGTGTTTGAGACACAGGCAAAGCTGGGCCGAGCAGTATTGGAGTATTTCGACAATGGATAAACCTCAACAGGCGCAATAATAACTAGACAAGGCACTCACGGAGAGTGCATACCTCCGCGAGCAATCTAACATGTATGTGCCGCTGGTGGCGGCTGCTTTGACTGCACTCGCCTTGCTGCCTGACTCGCCTCTCCCACTGCGTGGTGCCTGCTGACTCGCGCCACTCGTGCTGACTCGACCGCGCTATCGCATCGCCCAAGACTACACACACACACACACACACACACACACACACACACACCACACACACCCACACACACACACACAACACACAACACACACACACACACACAAGGACCGATTACATGACCCCGTTGCAAAACGCCGTTGCGCGAGGTAATTGACGGTGCTGCAGGTGCAATAAAAACACAAGCCGGACAGGAAACAAAAAGCACCCCAACCTATTACGAAATATAGTTAGTGGGATATGAGGTTGAACATAGCTGCAGACCTGAGGCAGGAGTAGTTGCCCGACATGAATTAACGAGGATAACGCCAAGGTGCGGCAGCCGCTGCTGCAGCGTGATGCAGCCAGTATATACCTACAAGCTCTGCATGTAGCACGCCAGCCTCCGCGCGAGGAAGGGGGCAGGCGGCGATCGAACGAATCCTCGGGACCGTCCTGCCGTTCAGAATTGCTGAGATGCGTACGCTCGCTCTTCAACTCTTCGACGTTATTCTCCAGATTATCTCCGCGTCTTACGGGTGCCCTGCAACAATACACACACATCGATAAATAGTGCAATTTATACACACCACACACACACACACACACACACACACGATACCGCGCGCGCGGCGCGCGCACGGCACGCACGCAGACACACACACACACACACACACACACACACACACACACAGCACATACACGCACGCAGCACACACACACACACACACCACACACACACACCACACACACACACACACGCCCGCGCACGCACACGCAGCACACACACACACACCACCACAACACACACACACACCACACACAAACACGCAGAAACACACACACCACACACACACCACACCACATAACACACGCACAACACACCACACACACACACACACACACACACACACACACATACAGACACACACGCGCGCGCGCGCACCGCACGCACGCACCCCGCACACACTACACACACATACACACACACACACACACACACACACACACATACGACACACACCGCCGCGCGCACACGCCACACGCCGCACACGCACACGTACACGACACGCCCACACGCACGCCACGCCGCACGCACGCTTACGCACCACACAGCACACACACAACACACACACACACACACACACACACACATCACACACCACACACACACACATAGTATATATTATATAATATATTATATATATATATATATATATATATATAAACTTCTAACACGGCGCATTTTGTTGCTACAGATTCACACAAAATGCAACCTGACTTATACGAATTAGTAGCGCAGCATACATCAACTACATATATCTAATCATGATTGCTTTTCGTTATACCCGATTGCCATTCTATTGACATGGACTGTGCCTCCGCCTAAAGGGAAATCTTCGTAACACACTCCATAGATGTGAAAATGAGTGAGCTAAATGGTGGAATTACCAGCAGAACCTCGTGATCTCATTTCTGGAATGTTCTTGTATGCTTCTGTAATTTCTGTAATGTGTTTGCTGCGCACTCCACACATCGCATGCTGTGGTGTTATTAATTGGTGCATCCCCCCGGGGCGTGTATGGCGTCTTAGGCTGGTTGATGATTTGCAGAGATGCGTCGATCAAAATTCCTATTGACGCGACACCAGGAATATGAAGACATACAGTTGAATCAGGAGCTGAATAATAATAGATCTATCTAGAAGCGAAATCTATCTAAAAATCTAAAATCTAGAATTGAATCTAATCTATCTAGAATTAACTCTAGTAATCTAGATCTAATAGCAATCCTAAATAGATCCATATAGAATATATAATTATTCACTCCTG
>NW_014577143.1:72633-75133 GCF_000485595.1 Priapulus caudatus | reverse complement strand
GCACCACGCCGCAACAATAACAACTAGTTGTAACGCGAATAGCTTCATGGTGTGCGGTTGGTCCCTCGTGTCGTCTTTCTCGCAGGATGCAGTAGATGTCGCAGGCTAGCTAGCTACCGTGCGTATCACACGCGCTTCACGCTCGTTATATGTAAGAAACCGCTTCCCGTTCGCTCTTCTCTTCGCTGCGGTTCGCACACGATCCTGTCGCGTCTGTTTGCTTGCGTATCACTGAGACCGCTGTGGTTATACGTAACGCCCTCTGGTGGGTAGTGACGCAAACGATGATTCGGGACCTCGGGGCTTCTACGCGGCGTGTGGTCGGCGTGCTACGTACTCAGTGACGTCTACAACAACACGAACGGGAACTGTTCGCACAGCATGCGCGCCGACAACAACGTGATCAATGAATGCTCGCGACTGGAGGGTCGGCATGTGCGTAGCTCGTAGTGCGCATGCGCGCAGGCTACGTGCGTCTCTCGCATCGGCTGCCGCGCACAGACGCGGTAACGGCGATATTCTAACACCTGGATTTCAACCAAAGCTAGCGACATTTTGCTACGAATAATGTAGCAAACCTAATCTACATTTCCAAATCTAAAGACTCAGCTGGGTATGAGCTTTGGTAATCCTTTGCTATAGCTAGGAAATTAGGGGGTGGGGTGCCAGAAGCGGAGCGGATACATCCGCGCGCTCTCCTGTCAACGAGGGTTAGCCACATTGTCGGAGAAAAATCAGTAACTCGTGGGAAATACCAAAAAATTGCAGTCTGGTAGCTATAGAGCGGCACTATAGTTGCCGCAACGTACGAAAACAATTTGGACAGCCTGGGCGAATTTGTGGGAGGGCGGATTGGGTGGATAATTATTTTTAGTCACCCCACCTTTCGACCGCAAAAATTGATAACTTCTATTTTTCAGCTAAAACAAGCCAGGAAAGATACATTATTTGGGGCGAAATTTAATTACTTGTGAACTACTATTCGGAATTTAAAAGAGCCTAGCTGTGCTATCTGAGACAGTGGTCTGCCATTAAACGCTCGGTTTCTCGCCCCTTCCCCCTGCTACCTTTAGCACACGATCAATGTATCCGTGTGATCCGCGATTCATGTGATCTTCCTAAACAAACATGCCCTTAATTGCAACATGAGAACGTTTTATAGAGGCGTGTAACCGTAGCCACCCCAATGTAAAAAATATTGAATCCGCCCTTGCAGAGGGGGGGGGGGGAGTGAAGGAATGATTTATCTGTACAAACGTTCTATTACAATAATAGTTATATATAGAGCCATTATTTTTTGCTAAAATGCCAAAGATGCGGTGTTAAACCATTGATATTTAGAGAAAATCAGATCCCGATTCAGATTCCTGCTTACCGGATCTAGGAGCTTGATAGAGTTTCCCCGCATAATAATTTTTAGATAAGTATGGTTTCGATCCGAGCGATTCTAGCGAAATATTTTCTATTTTAAAATATTTGATTCTATTTCAACTGTGAATGATTTTGGAAAAATCCGCCCTGCAGTAAGAATAGGTCGCTCGTCTTGCTCCCATCAATCCAATCTCAACACCGTAGAGACTGCTTGGATCCGCCCCTAATGTGATGCATGACCTGAATGTCTTTACAGCGACGTGTCACCTGCATGGTGACGTGAAAATTTACGCCATCGTTTCCTATGATGAACGGATGTGCACATATAGCTTGCCATATACATATACGCACGCGCGCACACACGCTACATAGGGGGTCCTACATAGACTGAGATTTCTATATGTAGGCCTATGGGTATAGATTCTATCCTATACATGCGCATCATCAAGAGCTGATAATAACTAATAAAGGCAGTATCGGCTCTTGATATAATGTAATATGTAGCATTATGGTCCCTAACACTTTGAAGACTAATATTTACGAGGTTTTACGAGGTAGGTATGTAGGGTACGGATTGAGAGAGAATTCATAAAGTTTCTAACAGGTGGCGCTGTTCTCCCAATGTAAACAGGACGCCGTGTCTTCCGTTCTAGTTAGAAGATTTTTCACGCGTTTCATGTGTTATCGTCCCCTTTAAACCGAGAATCGTACATATATGTTCAGCTTCAATTGTACTGGAACGTTCAGTTAAAGGAATGACCAAGAAAAGTTTTGCAGAATGTTTCTGGGTAATTGTGTGACGTTACTAGTCTCAATACCTAGTCCGTAGTCGGCTCACTCTCAGTCTCATGCAGTCTCAGTCGCACTCTGACTCTTAGCTCTAGTACTATAGCCCGCGTACATTGATTGCCGCAGGCAAGTCACGGCACGGCACTTGCGACGGCCTGCGGCAGTCGGTGTACGCGGGCTATAGTACTAGAGCTATCTCACTCTCAGTGTGTACCACTCCTGTTCCGGAGAAAAAGCCAGAGGGCTACGCCACTGTACTGTAGTATTTGTATTGGAAGTGTCTACTGCAACGGTACCGTCGCCGATTATTTTTCTCTTAAAGTCACGGTACTGACGGTAC
>NW_014577143.1:63871-72296 GCF_000485595.1 Priapulus caudatus | reverse complement strand
TTGCAGGAGCAACAGCCATTTGTATTACTATTACTATTAGTTACTATTAATAAAATCAAAGTATGGTAGATGTATACACGGTTATATGTGGTTCAAGGATAGAAATTATGTCCAGGACTGTGATAGGATAGGATGATGTTACTGACGAGTGAGCTTGCCACACTGGGCAGGTTTGTCGGCCGGTCGATTTGACATGTGACCGTAGTAAGTAGGGTTGTACCGTAGTATTTAGAGGCTCGCCCGAAACTGGACGCTCCTAAGTGCGCATGCGCGCAGGCGCCTCTTGTTTTGCAAGGGCGCATGCGCAGCATGCGCAGGCCAGTAGTCATCTGCGCATCTCGCCCATTGAAAACGGTTGCAATATACAAACATGGCGGCCAACCTGGTCACTCATGGAAACATTTGATTGAAACAATTTGCAATGTAGTAAGTTAGTAAGACTGTGTTACGTGTGTCAGGTTACAAAGCGATACAAAAAGAAAACAAAAGAGCATGGCTACTATTTCCTACGGCCCTGCAAAACAAGATTCAAACAAAAAGAAAACAAGAGAAAAACAAAAGAGCATGCGCGCATGCACACTTAGGAGCGTCCAGTTTCGGGCGAGCGTCCAAATACTACGGCACAGGGTCATATGTTGACGCGATCATGATATACGAACTACGACTGTTTTACGTCATAGGAACACGTAGATCACGCAGTGAGAAGCGAGAAGGTAACTTGTGGTTAGGGTCATGTGATGTCATGTGATGTCATCAGGTCGACCCCTTTATAGACATTATAAGTCTGTGTAGGCAATGCTAAAGCATATCACATCCTCAGTGGTTCTTTTACATCACACTGGCATTGCTGGAGGTGGGCCCGGCATTTTACATGGCCGTCCAAGCCATGAGATATTCACAGTCCCGAATGTTGGAAGCCAGGTTTTTACACCCTTGAGAAAATTCAATGCCCTGGCTGCGGGGTTTGAAGTCACAACCTTTGCAGTGAATAGTGGACACACTAACCACTTCACCACTGTGCTGTCATGGGGTCTCACAGGAATTGAAAGTGAGCTGAAAGAAAGCACAGCTGAAAATCAGTGCTCAGTTTTGCTCTGTAGCCTGTGGCATTGTGAAGGGCTACATCGATAGAGCTAGGCTTATTCCGATTTATGTACCCCCTGTATCAATGTCACCTTGCATCATCACCATAACCCTAACCATATTGGCTATCCATATTATTGACTATTGTAAA
Organism: Priapulus caudatus; assembly: GCF_000485595.1. Taxonomy (NCBI): domain Eukaryota; kingdom Metazoa; phylum Priapulida; class Priapulimorpha; order Priapulimorphida; family Priapulidae; genus Priapulus; species Priapulus caudatus. The sequence goes on along the minus strand of NW_014577143.1, from coordinate 71,062 downwards.
CATATGTATATAAGTATATGGTGGTGCTAAATAAATCCAATCTAACCATAACCGTAACATAACTCTAATCACGTCATGTTTGTGTATAGAGGTACTTTAGTAGGATTGTGCATTGTGGTTTAGCGACAAAGTTAGTAAGTGATCGTGGATGGCAACTAGCATTCTGCGTATTAATTGTAGCCATTTTTACGATTCTAGGATGTGGACTTCTGTAGCACTGCAGGAGCTGATGCAGTGCTAAAAAGAACAAAGGAGGGAAGTCAGGTGTGCAAAGATCTGGCAGAATTTATGAAGCAAAAGTAAGTTGGAAAATACGGCCGTCCAAGTTGTTTTACCTCGTCCAGTGTTCTAAGTAGTCCTAATGCTGTTTTAAAGAATTGAAGCCTATACCCACTTCTAGGCCTATGGATCTATTGCCATAATATTTATAGCATAGAGATAAATGTATATAATAGGATTATGACTGTAAATAAAATAATGCACTTAATATTCATAAACATAATTGCTCATTTTAGGGCACATATAGAAGAAACCTATGGCAAAGCATTGGTCAGGCTGGCTAAGTTACCCTTGGGAAACCAGGAACTTGGGTGAGTAAACTTGGGATTGGCATCATGCATATTCTAATCTGTGTGCCCATTTACTCGCTGAATGCATGTCACTAGAGGGGGTTGTGATACTGTATATTTACTAGCTTACTACCTGTTTACATGAACATGTTCACTTAAGCAATAGCACGTGATCAGAAGCACATAATATAGTAGTTTATGTTCTAAAGTACTGAAAATCCTCACATTATAAGCCCCTGTGAACACAGCGCCTTAGTAACTATTCAACTTCACTCATTTCTTGTTAATTTAATTAACCAAACCTTTCACTAGCTCAAAGTAGTTTTCTTGCTACATGGATGCATACTTCCATTTTATTCTGATCCTTTGCAGCTATTAGATTGCCTATGAACCTTTCCAATACCCTTGAGTAAGGGAGGCCCAAAGTTTGGAGGCCCGAGTCCCAAGTCAGTCTTGTGTAGTGGCGTGCGCACGATCGTAAATCTTCCCCCCCCCCGCGTTTTGACAGGAAGACGCGGCTTAGTCTCGAAGCGATGCGGACGAACGCCGAGCGCGAGGGCTTCGCACATCTCGAGGGTGCCGTGAAGATCACGGAGGAGCTCGCCAAATTCACGGCGTTCATCGAGGCCCAGCGCGCTACACGCAAACAGGTGACGTCATCTCGTCACTAACGAGCAATTAAAAAAGATGCAACCGCGGCTTAAATAGATTTTAACCGGACGAAAATTATTTTTACACAGCGGTAGCACTGTGGTGACATGACTCATAGGAGTTTGAAGGTGATTTTGAGTAATGACTAGTGAGCTATGTTGTTCATGCCTTCTATGCATTGTATATGTGCATTTAGTTTCACATACAGTTGAAAATGGTAGACCTGAATGGTTTTCTTATCTTTCTCAGGTGGAGGAAACTATGAAAAAATGGCAGGCAAACAAGAAAAACTTGTACAAAAAGAGTATGGATGTAGGTAGTATATATAGTATGGATGTAGGTAGTATATATAGTATGCATCAGTGAGAAGTTCATAACCCGACTGACGAATATTTTTACTAATTATTAAATTTAATTAACGTGTCTCTGTATTATCAATTGGCTAGGTGACAGCCAGGATTTCCATTATATTTCTTATCCCCATCCAGATTTTAATAAAAATCTTCTGTATAAGAAGCCGTGTAACATTAATTCTGTGTGTCTACAGGCAAAAAAGTTGTATGATAACAGATGCAAAGAGGCAGACTTATCCGAAACAGAGTTTGATTTAAAGAAAACCTCAGCTCAACAGAAAGATATCAATAAGGTAATGTTAAAGCAATGTGCATTCCTGCATATCATTTGATAGCTATGTTTTTTTATATCGATATTTAATAGTATATGATATAAAAAAAAAATTCATTTATTTGGTTCACATAGCTTATGAATAGCTTATTCACTAACATGTTATTTTTTCATTATTAATATTTTTCCGTATACTTTTAGTTGCAACAGAAGAAGCTGAAATGCATACACCTGGCACATCAAGCAGGTAACTCTAAGACAGCCACTATGCTTACATGCACCTATCTTTTGCACATTGGAGTTTATAGTTGCCTTTAGGTAGTACATCTGCTGCATTTGTCTTTTGTGGGATATTTGCATCTTCCATGTAAACATTACTCTACCTATAGATGCCATCAGCAGTAATTAAAAAACAATTTGTTTTTATTACATACTGATGCCAAGAATGCGTATATTTTATGTGTTGCAGATGACCAGTATAAGACTGCTATTGTAGCTCTAGAGTCCACGCGTTCAAACTGGGAGAAGGAGACTGAGATAGGCCTAACTGTAAGTTCTAGTTACTATGCTAATAAAACCTTTACAAGAAATTTAAAAATATTGTTTATGGTAAGGGTCGTACATTCCATTTGGCTGGCATAGCATAGAACTAACTAGCCTGAAGTGCAGCTGTTGTCTTCATCCAGTATAAATGCCTTACACAATGTGCATGTCGTAAAATAACAACTCTGGGTGAAAACTGAAAATCTGTTCTCATTAGTGACATAACCAACGCGTTGCCTCACATCATGTAATTACATTCATTACTTCTATATGGATGCATGCGCGCATAGGTTTGTGTGTGCGTGCGTGTGTACGTGTGTGCGTGCATGTGTATGTGTGTGTTTGTAAATTCCTGATTGATTCGCTTGGCAGGCGCTGCAACATCTGGACAGGGAGAGACTCGCCTTCATAAGAAATGTGTCTTGGGTACACGTCAACATAGGATCGCTCAACTGCATCCAGATCGATGACGTACGTAAAAAAAAACTTTCACACGAGTTCAGTCCCTATTTTCAGTCATTGGGTAGAAGCTGCCTAGAGGCATATAAACCACGAGTATATCCCGGGTTATGTAAGGACCCCTTCACCATGCAATGGCGCATGTCATATGAGCACGTCGTCGTGAACAAAACAACTGACGATCATCCCTAGAGTATATACCTAGATGATGGCAATCTTGTCTTCTGTGATCACGTTCTCGGGCGTATCGTGTTTATATAACTGGTAATTGCATCTTGTGGAGCTCTTGTGGGCTCTTCTTTATGGATGTCCAGTGTGCGTAGCTTGTGGCAGCCTTGCAGGTATAGCGGAGCTTGCTGCCTGTACTGAACCGTAGCTGCGGTGTTTTTATTTACAGCTCAATGAAGATGTCAGAATTGTATTGGAAAAGTTTGACTATGAACAGGATATTCAGGTGTTCATACAGAGTGAACAGACAGGTACTATGAGACCTGGTAAGTCGATTTCTTCCAAATTCACAGCAGTCATTGGGTGACACAATATCAGGAGCATGGTGTTTGATTAGAAATGCTAATAGAGGACAACCTAACGTGTTTTTATCATCGTTAAATAAAGATTTTACTTAGAAATGGCCGGTCTGTGTCTCTTAATGTATACCTGTGCATGTATGTGTACATATAAAGTCTTACTCTACGTTCACTCTCACACTTAATTTCTCGTGCTACCTTCTCACATAACTATTTTGGTCGGTGACGTCTACTAGCCTTTCACTACTATTGCAGACGAGGAAATTGAAAATTACATGCTTATGCATCATCACCTTTTTTCGTCTGCCTCACAGAGAAAGTTCTGTACGAGCCATCCTGTACAAAGACAGCTATGCGCAGGGCGGCGGCCCCTGACTACGACTCCACAGTACCTGTTCTGGACAGCGAAGAAGCGTCCATCGACAACCAACTGTACGAGTCGGTAGAAGCCCTAGGGGGCGACACCGGGCAGACGTATCGCGTCTTGTTCGACTACGCTGCAAGTGCCGGGGTGAGTGCTCCGTTTCGTGGCGTCCAACTAGTTGTGCTGTTCTTAATTGATTAAAATAATGTTCTCATTTGCATTTGCCATGTTTGCCATGCCAATGATCTTATTGGGGGGGGGGAGTACCCCAGCTGGGCCAAATCAGTTATTTACACCACTCGCAGAATTGCGTTAATATATGGCAAAACTGGCTCATAATAGCAAACTGCTGCCTGCAATGTTATCTACAATTGCAGCCAACTCGATGAAATAAATCTCAGGCATTTTCCTGTATAGTTAATGCTGAACGCACCCACAATGCAAACATGTCAAGAAACTCCTTAAAAACTCTAAAAATGATTTCTTGTTTGGAAGATGAAAGAGATCTGGGCAGTGTAACACTTGCTCTGCTTGTGTTTTGCAGCAGGAAGAGGAGATGAGTATTAAAGATGGAGAGATCCTTGAAGTCTTGGCACAGGTCGACGTTAACTGGTGCACAGCCAGAAAACCAGATGGCACCACTGGTCTGGTTCCTTCAAACTACATTAAGAAGGTGGAGGCTGTATTGCACGATAGATTCTGATTCCGAGGGCATTAATCATTGTCCATAGTTTCTTCATAGTCGTAATTTGGCACAGCGTCATGTTGAATGGAGTTTTATCTGTAATATGAATGTTGTATCACGTGGTGCTCTGCTGCTACCTGGGACATGAGATAATAGCATACAAGCTTCTGTTAGATCATGGTGTTATAACTATGCATAATGTTACATTGCATAGCACTGTGTTACGTGGTATTCTGCTACGTCGGACATGATGTAATGGAACGTGGGGTTCCACGTCATTGTGATGTGTTACATGATGCATGGTAATTTGTAAGTTGATGGTTAACTGGCATTCCACAGGTATGCATTTGTATATGAAGATAAATTTGATTCTTTTTCAAATCAAATTTTACCGACCAAAGATATACATGTATATCATCGTTATTTTTAATACATTTATAGTTGTTTATATTATAATGAATCAGTTTTCATACATTTATTATATAAAGTAAGTTTAGGTTATATTTTCAAGAGTTTATGTGCATTCCATGCTTTGACATTGATTGCAAGGATCAACTAATGTTTAGCTACTTCAGATAATGTTCGTTTATGGTCATAAATCAATACCTACGCGGTCACAATCTGCATAACCTACATTTATCTCGTGTTTTTTTTTACCATCAGATACATCAGGCCTCATTACATTTATACTTGTTTATAGTATAACGAAGCAATTTCAAAACATTTATTATATTTAGTGAAGTACACATGTGTTTATATGATATTTTTCATAGGTTTAGCAGCACTGTGTTTTACCTTACTGTTTCTTTAGCTGAATTGTAAAGATAAACTGTATTTATTAGTATAGTATTCTTTTATATAGATAATATCCATTCGTTCACCCATTAGTAACTTATGAGTAATTATGATAGTATTATACCAATATGTAACTTATGACTGCTAATCTTGTGATATAAAACGAAAATTTAATTTTACCTAATTTTTTAAAGGAATGAAAGGAATTTTTTGCTAAAAAAAAACTTGCATGTTTAATCGCCTATAATAACATTTGTGTAATACATATGCAGCCAGTTTCAAATAAGTTGATCGAGCCAGGTTTTCTATTTACCACAAGCTGGTTACACAGCTTCCAGACCTCAGAGGAAACGCCTACATATTCTGTGTTTCTAGAATGAGTGTTCCCGCATTCAGCCCTACGTCCAGTGTGCTCCAGTTAGAGGGTACAAATTCTTATTCCGGGATTCCTTTCCTGTGTTACATCGCTAATTATTCAACTTGTATGTTTGACTGTGTTTACTTGCATTTATAATTGTGCTTGTATTATGAGAGTATCAAATCACTATTGTGGTAGAGATGGGACCTATTGTTTTTATAGTAGAACTGTCCGTATGACCGCACCTCCAATTAAATAATGGAGTCAATGGGAAAACGTGGTTCATGTTACGTTAGATTAAACGTAGGGTAATACTGTTATTCCTTTACTACATGTGTGCCAAAATGCGTTTTATCTGCCTCCTTGTTTAAATTATGTGTAGCAGTAAAGTCTGTCCAATGTTTCATACGATCGCTGATAATAGATATTATGATAATATGCATGAAAGATTAATATTATGGATTACATTTGTGTGGCAGTTCTTGTAACGCATTCTAAGCAAAGAACTCCCACTAAATACATTCATATACTTGTTTTACGTAAATTATATTTATACAGAAATATTGTCAGTCTTATTAAAACGTTTAAAAAATAAAAATTTGTTGTTTGGTTTGTAGTTTGACGTAAAGAAATAATATAACAGTGGAGGTCTACAAATATATTTTTAAAGTCATTATTCGTCTATTAATGCAACACCGATGCACAAGAACACGTCGAACGTGTAGTTGTGACGTATGATATAGAGGGATTCGGAGATACCAGCATATATCATTATCAAATTTGCATAATTATGTTCTTTTCTCGTATGTACACATAGATTAGTGTAGGAGTATGTAGCCAGCGAAAAATCATTGCTGGGGATGATCCAAATGTCCTTACCTTATACCTTTGTGAGGAATAAAACGATGGAATCCTCTGTCAAGGAGTTTAGGAAACATACCACGTGTAGGATAAGATTTGGCTGAAGAGATATATTTGCCCTGTTATTTTAAGATTATTAATATTCTAGGCATATTATTTATACTTTTTCTATATTATATATTTTACTATAAATTTTTCTCTGAAATCTAGTGACGCATCTGCCACAGCACCCGCGGGCTACGGCTCTGCATCAATACTATAGTGTGAGATCTGCATACATACAGAGTGTGCATCTATAGGTGGTCATTCACAAGCAATGACGTCATTGTGAGCGCCATCGTAAACTTTAAGCTATATTAGAGAGACCGCATCGCGACATTGTTTCCAAGTTTAATTCTCAAGTCGGTATTCTACGTTGGATGTTTGTGTGGCAAATTGTTAAATTGTTGTAAACGTGTGGGCGCCATCTATTGCGTATTATGTTTGTGTCAGTTAGCTGGCTAGTGGCTAGTAGCTGGTTCACCGTGGCGGGTGCTGCAATCAGTGTGTACGTTAGTTGTTGCCAAGAGTGTACAAATACGACACATACATACGCACACACGCGCGCACACGCACACACACGCCCCCCACACACACATACCAAACACGCATGTGGACCTACGTGCACCCACGCACGAACACACACACACACACACACACACACACACACACACACACACACACACACACACACACACACACACACACACACACAC
>NW_014577143.1:52668-63861 GCF_000485595.1 Priapulus caudatus | reverse complement strand
TATTTGCATCTTCCATGTAAACATTACTCTACCTATAGATGCCATCAGCAGTAATTAAAAAACAATTTGTTTTTATTACATACTGATGCCAAGAATGCATATATTTTATGTGTTGCAGATGACCAGTATAAGACTGCTATTGTAGCTCTAGAGTCCACGCGTTCAAACTGGGAGAAGGAGACTGAGATAGGCCTAACTGTAAGTTCTAGTTACTATGCTAATAAGACCTTTACAAGAAATTTAAAAATCTTTTTTTATAGTAAGGGTCGTACATTCCATTTGGCTGGCATAGCATAGAACTAACTAGCCTGAAGTGCAGCTGTTGTCTTCATCCAGTATAAATGGCTTACACAATGTGCATGTTGTAAAATAACAACTGGATGAAAACTGAAAATCTGTTCTCATTAGTGACATAACCAACGCGTTGCCTCGCATCATGTAATTACATTCATTACTTCTATATGGATGCATGCGTGCATAGGTTTGTGTGTGCGTGCGTGTGTGCGTACGTGTGTGCGTGCATGTGTATGTGTGTGTTTGTAAATTCCTGATTGATTCGCTTGGCAGGCGCTGCAACATCTGGACAGGGAGAGACTCGCCTTCATAAGAAATGTGTCTTGGTTACACGTCAACATAGGATCGCTCAACTGCATCCAGATCGATGACGTACGTAAAAAAAAACTTTCACACGAGTTCAGTCCCTATTTCCAGTCATTGGGTAAAAGCTGCCTAGAGGCATATAAACTACGAGTATATCCCGGGTTATGTAAGGACCCCTTCACCCTGCAATGGCGCATGTCATATGAGCACGTCGTAGTGAACAAAACAACTGACGATCATCCCTAGAGTATATACCTAGATGATGGCAATCTTGTCTTCTGTGATCACGTCCTCGTGCGTATCGTGTTTATATAACTGGTAATTGCATCTTGTGGAGCTCTTGTGAGCTCTTCTTTATGGATGTCCGGTGTGCGTGGCTTGTGGCAGCCTTGTAGGTATAGCGCAGCTTGCTGCCTGTACTGAACCGTAGCTGCGGTGTTTTTATTTACAGCTCAATGAAGATGTCAGAATTGTATTGGAGAAGTTTGACTATGAACAGGATATTCAGGTGTTCATACAGAGTGAACAGACAGGTACTATGAGACCTGGTAAGTCGATTTCTTCCAAATTCACAGCAGTCATTGGGTGACACAATATCAGGAGCATGGTGTTTGATTAGAAATGCTAATAGAGGACAACCTAACGTGTTTTTATCATCGTTAAATAAAGATTTTACTTAGAAATGGCCGGTCTGTGTCTCTTAATGTATACCTGTGCATGTATGTGTACATATAAAGTCTTACTCTACGTTCACTCTCACACTTAATTTCTCGTGCTACCTTCTCACATAACTATTTTGGTCGGTGACGTCTACTAGCCTTTCACTACTATTGCAGACGAGGAAATTGAAAATTACATGCTTATGCATCATCACCTTTTTTCGTCTGCCTCACAGAGAAAGTTCTGTACGAGCCATCCTGTACAAAGACAGCTATGCGCAGGGCGGCGGCCCCTGACTACGACTCCACAGTACCTGTTCTGGACAGCGAAGAAGCGTCCATCGACAACCAACTGTACGAGTCGGTAGAAGCCCTAGGGGGCGACACCGGGCAGACGTATCGCGTCTTGTTCGACTACGCTGCAAGTGCCGGGGTGAGTGCTCCGTTTCGTGGCGTCCAACTAGTTGTGCTGTTCTTAATTGATTAAAATAATGTTCTCATTTGCATTTGCCATGCCAATGATCTTATTGGGGGGGGGAGTACCCCAGCTGGGCCAAATCAGTTATTTCAAACAAGAAATTATTTTTAGAGTTTTTAAGGAGTTTCTTGACATGTTTGCATTGTGGGTGCGTTCAGCATTAACTATACAGGAAAATGCCTGAGATTTATTTCATCGAGTTGGCTGCAATTGTAGATAACATTGCAGGCAGCAGTTTGCTATTATGAGCCAGTTTTGCCATATATTAACGCAATTCTGCGAGTGGTGTGAAGATGAAAGAGATCTGGGCAGTGTAACACTTGCTCTGCTTGTGTTTTGCAGCAGGAAGAGGAGATGAGTATTAAAGATGGAGAGATCCTTGAAGTCTTGGCACAGGTCGACGTTAACTGGTGCACAGCCAGAAAACCAGATGGCACCACTGGTCTGGTTCCTTCAAACTACATTAAGAAGGTGGAGGCTGTATTGCACGATAGATTCTGATTCCGAGGGCATTAATCATTGTCCATAGTTTCTTCATAGTCGTAATTTGGCACAGCGTCATGTTGAATGGAGTTTTATCTGTAATATGAATGTTGTATCACGTGGTGCTCTGCTGCTACCTGGGACATGAGATAATAGCATACAAGCTTCTGTTAGATCATGGTGTTATAACTATGCATAATGTTACATTGCATAGCACTGTGTTACGTGGTATTCTGCTACGTCGGACATGATGTAATGGAACGTGGGGTTCCACGTCATTGTGATGTGTTACATGATGCATGGTAATTTGTAAGTTGATGGTTAACTGGCATTCCACAGGTATGCATTTGTATATGAAGATAAATTTGATTCTTTTTCAAATCAAATTTTACCGACCAAAGATATACATGTATATCATCGTTATTTTTAATACATTTATAGTTGTTTATATTATAATGAATCAGTTTTCATACATTTATTATATAAAGTAAGTTTAGGTTATATTTTCAAGAGTTTATGTGCATTCCATGCTTTGACATTGATTGCAAGGATCAACTAATGTTTAGCTACTTCAGATAATGTTCGTTTATGGTCATAAATCAATACCTACGCGGTCACAATCTGCATAACCTACATTTATCTCGTGTTTTTTTTTTACCATCAGATACATCAGGCCTCATTACATTTATACTTGTTTATAGTATAACGAAGCAATTTCAAAACATTTATTATATTTAGTGAAGTACACATGTGTTTATATGATATTTTTCATAGGTTTAGCAGCACTGTGTTTTACCTTACTGTTTCTTTAGCTGAATTGTAAAGATAAACTGTATTTATTAGTATAGTATTCTTTTATATAGATAATATCCATTCGTTCACCCATTAGTAACTTATGAGTAATTATGATAGTATTATACCAATATGTAACTTATGACTGCTAATCTTGTGATATAAAACGAAAATTTAATTTTACCTAATTTTTTAAAGGAATGAAAGGAATTTTTTGCTAAAAAAAAACTTGCATGTTTAATCGCCTATAATAACATTTGTGTAATACATATGCAGCCAGTTTCAAATAAGTTGATCGAGCCAGGTTTTCTATTTACCACAAGCTGGTTACACAGCTTCCAGACCTCAGAGGAAACGCCTACATATTCTGTGTTTCTAGAATGAGTGTTCCCGCATTCAGCCCTACGTCCAGTGTGCTCCAGTTAGAGGGTACAAATTCTTATTCCGGGATTCCTTTCCTGTGTTACATCGCTAATTATTCAACTTGTATGTTTGACTGTGTTTACTTGCATTTATAATTGTGCTTGTATTATGAGAGTATCAAATCACTATTGTGGTAGAGATGGGACCTATTGTTTTTATAGTAGAACTGTCCGTATGACCGCACCTCCAATTAAATAATGGAGTCAATGGGAAAACGTGGTTCATGTTACGTTAGATTAAACGTAGGGTAATACTGTTATTCCTTTACTACATGTGTGCCAAAATGCGTTTTATCTGCCTCCTTGTTTAAATTATGTGTAGCAGTAAAGTCTGTCCAATGTTTCATACGATCGCTGATAATAGATATTATGATAATATGCATGAAAGATTAATATTATGGATTACATTTGTGTGGCAGTTCTTGTAACGCATTCTAAGCAAAGAACTCCCACTAAATACATTCATATACTTGTTTTACGTAAATTATATTTATACAGAAATATTGTCAGTCTTATTAAAACGTTTAAAAAATAAAAATTTGTTGTTTGGTTTGTAGTTTGACGTAAAGAAATAATATAACAGTGGAGGTCTACAAATATATTTTTAAAGTCATTATTCGTCTATTAATGCAACACCGATGCACAAGAACACATCGAACGTGTAGTTGTGACGTATGATATAGAGGGATTCGGAGATACCAGCATATATCATTATCAAATTTGCATAATTATGTTCTTTTCTCGTATGTACACATAGATTAGTGTAGGAGTATGTAGCCAGCGAAAAATCATTGCTGGGGATGATCCAAATGTCCTTACCTTATACCTTTGTGAGGAATAAAACGATGGAATCCTCTGTCAAGGAGTTTAGGAAACATACCACGTGTAGGATAAGATTTGGCTGAAGAGATATATTTGCCCTGTTATTTTAAGATTATTAATATTCTAGGCATATTATTTATACTTTTTCTATATTATATATTTTACTATAAATTTTTCTCTGAAATCTAGTGACGCATCTGCCACAGCACCCGCGGGCTACGGCTCTGCATCAATACTATAGTGTGAGATCTGCATACATACAGAGTGTGCATCTATAGGTGGTCATTCACAAGCAATGACGTCATTGTGAGCGCCATCGTAAACTTTAAGCTATATTAGAGAGACCGCATCGCGACATTGTTTCCAAGTTTAATTCTCAAGTCGGTATTCTACGTTGGATGTTTGTGTGGCAAATTGTTAAATTGTTGTAAACGTGTGGGCGCCATCTATTGCGTATTATGTTTGTGTCAGTTAGCTGGCTAGTGGCTAGTAGCTGGTTCACCGTGGCGGGTGCAGCAATCAGTGTGTAGGTTAGTTGTTGCCAAGAGTGTACAAATACGACACATACATACGCACACACGCGCGCACACGCACACACACGCCCCCCACACACACATACCAAACACGCATGTGGACCTACGTGCACCCACGCACGAACACACACACACACACACACACACACACACACACACACACACACACACACACACACACACACACACTCACTCACGTGCACGCACGTACATACACAGGCAGTGCTGTTGTACTTTGGTCCAGTATGTCAATACCTCGGCGCTCCCGCGTACACCGGCACAATCCTTATTTCTCATAATATCATCGAGGGCCGGATGGTGACGTTCAATGTAAGCAAAGCGAGCGGGAATGATATTGAAGTTAGAACGAGCAGGCGATAGAGAATAACACACACACACCCACGGCGACAACAAGCACAGAAAGAAGGAGATAACTATTGACGTCGGACGTACAGAAACCTTTCCGAGGTACGTGGCCGAGAAACTGTCGCGGAAAATTCGTTGCGCGGACTACCTCTCCTCTCTCTCTCTCTCTCTCTCTCTCTCTCTCTTCTCCTCTTTTCTCTCTTCTCCTTCTCTCTCTCTACTCTCTCTCTCTCTCTCTCTCTCCTCTCTCTCTTTCTCTCTCTCTTCTCTCTCTCTCTCTCTCTCTCTCTCTCTCTTTCTCTCTCTCTCTCTCTCTCTCTCTCTCTCTCTCTCAATCTCCATGTTTACGAAAGCTTGCCGACAGATTTCAACGACGTGTCTACTGACGTTTTGAGCCGTTGACATTTGGATATAGTTAGTGCGCTTCGAGTGTAAGTCGGTGGTGCAGTTCGCTTTATACTCCACAACGATCACAGCGGCGGCTGTGTGTGAATGCAGTGCCCTTTACTGCGCCTGTTAGCGCATCGGCTATAATTCGCGAATTAAGGTGAGTCGTCGTTTGGTTTGCTTGCTTATCATGTTTGTGAGGATACTATTGTTTACGTGCGTGTGAGCGTGAATCGTTATTAGGACGGCAGTGACCGAATGTCGGATCCGCTTATAACAGAGGGCAATTGACAACTAGTTAGTTGTACGCAATCCGCGGGTTAAAGTGAATTACTCACCGTAAAAAATAAAAATATACAAAATAAATTTTCCTTTTCGCAAAATATAAGTAGGCCCTAATTCTGTTCACTTTTTATGGTTAAATTGCTGCATTTACTTCTTAGTGTTTACTATAATTGTTCGATGTGAACTACACTCGTGGACGATTCCAGTCATTAGCCCATGCAAGCAATTAATGTCAGGAACATCTTAATTATTGAAAATTCGTTCAGGGGGTTTTTTGGATTTGTTAAACTAGTGAGAAGACAATCTTATCAGCGTAGAGGTTTGACGAGTACGTTTAGCCCGTAGTTCTTACTTTTACGATGTAAAAATAATGGCAACAAAATTTGTTTACAATTTTCCATGAAAATTCGTGACGTAAGTCAATTTTAACAACTATTTAATCAGTTATTTAATTCGGCTTGCTTAATCACTGTCTGTACATTATTGCTAAATATGATATCGTACCCGCTGGTCTACACGATGAAAATAATAACTTATGGTTATACGTTTGCCAAAAGATCGTAAAAAACCGGACTTTTCGAATGCTCGTGTGGATGCGAATCATATGGTTTTACATTTTTTACACGTTTGTGTTTTTTTGCGTACCTATTGTAGATATATTTGAATAGAGCGTGGACTAGCGCTGGCTCACATCCACGTTACTTTGAATCATTTATGGTGTGATAGGTATGCCAAATTGGTGGTTTGGTATTGGTTTTCGGTATTTGGTATTCTTGAAAATTAATATTTTTAATTTAGTGAGCACATACCCGCCCAGTAACTCTGGCATATAGTATAAGGTGTTTATCGCACCAAATCTCCGTGTAACCAGCGCGGGAGCACTTTAAATTGCACATGCCCTTATCTCACAAACAAAGACAAGACTTTGCTGAGATTAGGCATTTAAAATGAGGAGGGGATGCCGTCGTATGCTTCACATGGTAAAACATAAATCGTATCTCTCATTAATAATTTATTGCTGCTCTAGCCCCTAGCGATAGGCTAAGTAAAAACTTGAAATCATGCAACAGATGGCGAATGTGGCCCTCTACAGCACAACATCTTGGTATGATTTAACTTTTATTACATTTGAAGTTATATTTCACACTTATTAGTAACACATCGACAGCTACTTTATAAGCACACGCGAAGTAAAAGCAAAATCGATGCGGCTATTAGGATAAACTACACTTGCTGACCACAACAGTTGCCGATATGCCGCCCTCTATCAAATGCGTATTAAGTCGTTGCATGTCTGGTGAGATTAATAAGCGGCGTTCACACCGTACCGTAAAACGCAGTTTTCGAACGCGTATCTTTCGCGGGACTCCGTAAGATACGCGTATAGACGCTTGACTTGAATGTTAAACAGCGTTCACACGTAGTTTTGGAATGTACGTACGTTCGCGTTATGCTGCGCGCATAGCGGCGAAAAGAAACGATAAGATTTACGCCAATGCGGTTATTAGGTTTCGGCTTTTTGCTATCCTCTCTTTTCTTTCTGTGTCCCATCTCTGGTGCTGTTGCGCGCGCCCCTCTCCTCTTTCTTCTCTCTCTTCTCTCTTCTCTCTTTTTCTCTCCTCCCTATCTCTATGCGTCTCCCCCTCTTCCCTGGTTCTCTCTCCCTCTATGGTGTCTCCACCTCTCTCCTCCCCTCTCTGCTAACTCGTATGCAGTCTCCTGCTGTCTCTCTGTCTTCTTCTTTCTCTCTCTTTCTCTCTGTCTCTCCCTCTCTCCAGTTCTCTCTCTCTCTCTCTCCTTCTCTCCAGTCTCTCTCTCTCTCTCGCCCACAAAGCGTGAACGCGTATACGCGTTAGCTATACCGTCGTTCACACGTTCCGCCTCATACGCGTATAAGCTTATACGGAGTACGTAGAACGCACTCATTTTGTCAGGTAGTGATACGCGTTTTTCCGAACCGCGTATAGCTCTATACTGTGGTCGTTCAGACGAGGGAAATATATCCGCGAGTACGTTACGAAACTCTGTTTTTGTATGCGTACGAACGTGGATTTTGCTACGTGTGAACGCGCTATTATAAGTGTGTTTAAGTGTGATTAAGTGTGTTTTAGTGTGATTAAGTGTGATTAAGTGTGTTTAAGTGTGATTAAGTTGCTTGATTAAAAAATGAATAAGTGGTATGGGACAGTGTCAACAACCCCTGTTTACAGATTAAAAAAGTATGATACGCGCACTTACATTTACGTACACATTCATACAGTCGCTTGTCCTTCTTAAAGTCGCTCGTTGAACGTGTGTGCTGCATATGTGCGTTCGTGTTTGCCTGTGTTGTTCGGCGCGCTGTTTGTCTATACGTGCGCGCGTGCTGTGTGCGTGAGTGTGAGTGTGTGTGCGTGTGTTTGTGAGTGCGCTCGTTGTGTGATGTGCGTGTGTGATGTGTGTGTGTGTGGTGGTTGTGTGTGTGTGTGCTGATGTGCTGTGTTTGTGAGTGCGCTCAGGCCTGCGCGGGGGGGGGGCGCGGCTGCGCGTTCGTGTGTTGTGTGCTGTGTGTGTGTGTTGTGTGTGTGGGTGTGTTGTGTGCTGTGTGTTGTGTGCGTGCGTGCGTAGTGCGTGTGCTGTGTGTGTGTTGGTGCTCCGGTGGTGTGTGTTGTGTGTGTGCGTGTGTTGCGTGTGTGTGACTGTGTTGCTGGTTTGTGCTGTGTTGTGTGCTGTGTGTATGGTGGTGTGTGTGTGTGTGTGTGTTGTTGTGTGTGTGTGTGTGTGTGTGCGGTGTGTGCGACGCTGTGTCTTGTCAGTGCGTCATGTGTATGCGATAAATGTACGTGTTCATAATTTATTTATATAGTCATGTTTTCACCAGTAGACAAATAGCTAAAGATTCATAATATCACCCACCTCAGCGGTTATTTGTTATAGCACTGAATTGTTGGTTGTAACAGCAATATACTCTTGTGATGCATTTGTATCGTGTTGTATGTTATTCTCACACATCAATTTAAGACGCTTACCCACCTCACGGCGGTCGGCCAGAAATGTGAATTGTAATTCCCAGCTCTTTGTAATTTTTACGAAACACAATAATAATTATGAATGCCTTCGCGCACAACTGAGACGGCGTGGTATGTTACGATTGCTAATATCTGCACAAAGAATACGCTCGGTTAGATGCTTATTCACAATGTAGCAGCGCAACGTTCGCTTGACGCCAAGACAACACACACCCTTGCCATTTCTATTTCACCGGTTCAACAACATTTGCTGTGTATAGAGTCATTTGTAATTTACAGAGTCTGTTTGATAGATTGCATGGATGGATTGTATAGCTTAGCCTGAGATAGATGGATAGATAAGATAGACTTAGATAGATACGATAGATAAGATAGGATATCATAGATTAGATAGATATGACTCGATAGATAGATAGATAGATAGATAGCAGAGATCAGATAGATTAGAATAGCATAGATTAGATAGATAGATAAGATTGATTGATTGATAGCATAGTATCGGATAGCCATAGTATAGCTAGATGGATGGATAGATAGAATAGATCGCATAGATTAGATAGCATAGATTAGAATCGATGGTAGCATAGATAGATAGATAGATAGATAGATAGATAGATAGATAGATAGATAGATAGATAGATAGATAGATAGATAGATAGATAGATAGATAATTGGATGAATGGATGGATGGATGTATGGATGGATGGATAAATAGGTAAATAGATAGATGGGTGGATGGATGGATGAATGGATAAATGGATAGATAGATTGATAGATAGATAAATAGATAAATAGATAGATAGCGAGATAGATAGATATTTGGATAGATGGATGGGTGGATGTATGTATGGATAGATGGATATATAGATAGATCGAATGATAGATAGAGAGATCGATATCGACGCTACATTCGCATCACTCGTGACGTTTTACTTTCCGATAGAACCGGAACCGGAAGCGCAGCCATGTCGCCCGCGATCCTCCTCCGCCACGTCGCAGCGTTCGTCTGCGTGCTTTCCCTGCTCCGGCTCTCCTCCGTCGCCGACGACCCTGACAGCACTGAGCCGACACCGCCGCCGACGACGACGGACCTTCGCTGTCCTGCCGTCTGCCGCTGTGTGCGACGGTCGGCAAGCATGTACTGCAGTTCGCGCGCTCTCGAGTCCCTGCCGGACTTCACCGACCTCGACGAGCGCGTGAAGAGCGTGTACGTGTCCGACAATCGCCTCACGAACCTGACGGCGGCGTCGCTCGCCGGTCTGCGCAACGTCGAGCGACTCTACCTGCGTAAGAACACCATCCACACGATCTCACCTGGAGCCTTTAGCGAGCTGAGCGAGCTGCGAGAGCTACACGTCGCCGACAACCGCATCAGCTGCGCGGCGGCATCGTGCGACGGCGCATTCGACGGACTCGACAAGCTCGCCAAGCTCGAGTTCGGCAACAACGACGTTTCCATGGTGACGGCCGCCATGTTGGCGCCGCTGCGCGCTGTCGTCACGCTCGTGTTGCGCGACAACCGGATCGAGACAATCGAACCGGATGCGTTCCGACAGCTGCCGCAGCTCACTAATCTGTTTCTGTCCGGAAACGAGCTGCATCTCTCGAGCGGGATCTTCACGGGGTTGGAGAACCTCCGCGAGCTGGATCTGGAGAACAACAGCATCTTCCATCTGCACGAGAACGAGTTTTCTGGTCTCGACAACCTCACGAAGCTGACGCTGAGCTACAACCCGCTCAAGATCCTCCACGACGAAATTCTCCGACGCGTACCGAACCTCCGTACGCTCAACATCGCCGGTCTGCAACTGACCGCCATCGACGCCGATCTCTTCGAGGGACTCGACAAGCTGGAGTCGCTCTTCATCAACGATAACCTTTTCAAAGAGCCCGAGAGCTTCATGCGAGCTATCAGCGGGAAGCTTCCCAGCTTGATGACACTCGACGTCAGTCACAACCCGCTGCGGGAGTTACCCGCGGACTTCGTCACAGACCTTCCGGCTTTGAAGACGCTCTGGATTAATAGGATGCCCAAGCTCGAACGCGTGAGGGCGCACGCGCTGCGAGGTCTGCCGTCGCTACAGACACTGCAGCTGCGCTACAACCGGCTGTTGACTGTTATTGAGGAGAACGCGATCAGCTTTGATGACGACGCGCCTGTCGTGCTAGACACGGTCGTCATGTCGAACAACGATCTGAAGGAACTACCGGTGAGTATGTACACCGTTATAATGATAGCAGCAGCGGTGGCCCCGCCGCGGCAGCAATAGTACAAGCAGCAGTGGCTGTACTACAACAAATACTACTACTACTACTACTACTACTACTACTACTACTACTACTACTACTACTACTACT
>NW_014577143.1:47896-52051 GCF_000485595.1 Priapulus caudatus | reverse complement strand
TAATAAAAATAATAATAATAATGTAATGTTATGTAATGTAACGCAATGTAATATAATGTAATGTAATGTATAATGTAATAAATGTATAATACATATAAATAATTGTGAGGTACACTAATTTAAATTTACGAGTAAAGTTATTTAGCAATGACCACCAGCTGATTGGGAAATTGTGGAAGGATACAGAAGTGAATTAGGTGTGAATGTATATATGCATATATATATATATATATAGATTGTAGATAAATATATGTAGATTGCGTGTGTGAAATATAATATTGGCAAATTGATGACTACCCAATTTCTTGTGGTTTTTGGCAAAGGAATCACTGCTTCCCTGGGACCGTATGAAGACTTTGGATCTCCAGGGCAACCCATGGCAGTGTGATTGCACCTCGCTATGGATGCCCGGCCTAAAGACTAATATTAACTGGCGATTCCAGACTAATTTCATGTGAGTATATAACGATGACAAGGAATTTCTTTAGCTTCACACGGGCACTATTAGATTTTACTGGGGATGGTGACGGAATTTAAAGGAAACATACAATGGTTTTATAAAAAAGAATAGATACTATGTGTCACTTGATGATAATTAAACAAAATTATAAAATCAAGCGATTAAAGTGTTCTTTCGGAGAAAGAACTTCATCAACAAACTTTGCTTTTTCTCATTTTCTTGAAGCCACTAACCAGCAATTGAGACTCGAACATTTGCAATGGCCATTAAGCTTAAAATCGCATTATTATTTTTTTCTTTTTTCTTACTGTCGTCTTCCAAGGATTCCTTTGCTTATTCGCTCTGTAGATGCGCATCGCCCGAGAACCTAAAAGGGCAGAAGATCATCGGCTTAAACAGCACATTATTACAATGTGACGTCAGCGATGGCGTCAACCTCTCCACTGGCGTCATCGCCGCCATGATAGTTGTCGCTGCCGCTATATGTGCGTCAGCGTTTGCAGCGTGTTTCCTGCTGGGCGCTAAGAAGCCGTGTATGAGTAAGCGCGAACAGGTCCGACGACAGTCGAAGTATGTTTCGATGCTGTCCAGCGGAATGCAGGACGACGAGGGACTCGTGACGGTAGTTGGCAGGGATGAATTGATCACGTAATCGCGAAGTGATTTAGAGCACGCGTGAACCGATGCAAATTCAACTTGTCATTAATTAATTGTCATTGAATTGTCATTGAATGGGTTCGTGGTGAATTGGAAACTGCATGCGGCGCCCCCTTCGTACAACGTTTACCGGATACGATGAATTGAGCAATAGAAGAGCGCCATCTGTCGTGGAGTTTGGGTGAATTGTTTCGATTTCGCTCACTCGTGAATTGGGCGCGAATTTATTTAATCACGAATTGCTGTGAATTAGTTTGACCGTGAACTGGTGTGAATTCGTTTGTTAATGAATTGATACGAACTCACGTTCAACTAAAAGTCAATGTAGTCATTGAAGACGCTCGTTTTTTCTACAAGATGCGGTGCTGGCTTCTTTCCTAGATACGAAAGATCGATACGATAGATACGAAAGCATCACCGTACCAACAGTAATTAAGGCTATCGATTGTGTAAAAATAGTAAAATTCGTTCACAAAGAGCAATTTCCTTATTCTTTAGTATATGTGCGAACAACGTTAGAGCGATCTATGAATTATTGTATGTAATATTACTTGTGTGTGTATGTTTCATTTCTAGTGTTTTTCGTTTATGTAGTCAACTGCAGCACGCTATCATGTTACATTCGGGACGAGGGGTTTCTTGTGATTACAGACAGACATGCATTTGCTTAGAGGCGTGTAAATCAGCTTCTAGAAGTGTCTGAACAGGTTCGATAAACTTTTCGGAAAGAATTGAGGGTAATCTTGATCGTTATCAAGCTACATGTCGAGGCAATGGTCATATTTGGATTAAACAGCTGACATATTCCTCTCACAAGGTTGAGTAATTTTTAAAC
This sequence comes from Priapulus caudatus, assembly GCF_000485595.1. NCBI lineage: Eukaryota > Metazoa > Priapulida > Priapulimorpha > Priapulimorphida > Priapulidae > Priapulus > Priapulus caudatus. The sequence goes on along the minus strand of NW_014577143.1, from coordinate 50,099 downwards.
CTAATTTAGGAAGAGTGTCGTTTTTAATATATCACGATATTCCTGTGTTTGAATATGTAAACGAGCGTCCAAGGGAACCGTGACTGCGCGTTCTTTGTGTCATTTCCAGGGGTGGTATATACAGCCACATTTACTTAACCTATCAAACCAAGCGATGTGTATGTGTGTGTGTGTTTGTGTGTGTGTGTGTGTGTGTGTGTGTGTGTGTGTGTGTGTCTCTCTCTCTCTCTCTCTCTCTCAATCTCATGTTTACGAAACGCGCGACAGATCACCGACGTGTCTACTGACGTTTTATGAGCCGTTGACATTTGGATATATTTACTGCCGCTCGAGTGTAGTCGGTGGTGGTTCGCTTATACTCCACCAACGATCACAGCGGCGGCGTGTGTGAATGCAGTGCCCTTACTCGCTGTAGGCATCGGCTATAAATTCGCCGAATTAAGGGTGAGTCGGTTTGTTTGCTTGCTATCATCGTTTGTGAGGACTATGTACGTGCGTGTGAGCGTGAATCGTATAGGAGGCAGTGCCGAATGTCCCGACCGCTTATAACAGGAGGCAATGACAACTGTAGCTTTACGCAATCGCGTGGTTAAAGTGATTACGTCACCGTAAATAATAAAAAATAAAAAATAAATTTTTACTTTCTCGCAAAATATAAGTAGGCCCCTAATTCTGTTCACTTTTTATGGTTAAATTGCTGCATTATACTTCTTATTTTACTATATTGTTCGATGTGAACATACACTCGTGACGCATACATAGCCCATAGCAAGCAATTAATGTCAGGAACACTAATATTAAATCGTTCAGGTTTTTTTGATTTTTAACTAGTTGAGAAACAATCTTATCAGGTAACGACACGTTCAGGTCAGGTTCAGACAACGATCAGGTAACGACAGGATCAGGTAACGACACGTTCAGGTTCAGGACGTCAGGTATCAGTTTGACGATACGTTTAGTCCCGTTAGTTCTTACTTTTAATGTAAAAAAATGGCAACAACATTTTTACAAATTTTACCATAGAAAATTCGTGACGTAGTCAATTTAAACAACTATTTAATCAGTTATTAATCGGCGTTTAATCACTGTCTGTAATTATGTAATATATGATATCGTACCCGTGTCTACACGAGAAAAATAACTATGGTTATACGTTTGCAAAAAGACGTAAAAAACCGGACTTTTCTAATGCTCGTGTGGATGCGACATCTATGGTTTAACATTTTACACGTTTGTGTTTATTTGCGTACCATGATTGTGTATATTTGAATAGAGCAGGACTAGCGCATTCACACCAGTTACTTTAGTAATCATATGGTGCTTATAGGTATGCCAAATTTGGTATTGGTATTGGTTTTGGTATTTGGTATTTCGTTGAAAATTAATATTTTAATTTAGTGAGCACATACCCGCCAGTCACTCTGATAAGTATAAGGTGTTTAATCGCACCAAATCTCCGTGTAACCACGCGGGATACCTTTAATCGCACATGCCCATTATCTCACAAACAAAACAAGACTTTGCTGAGATTATGCATTTAAAATGAGGAGGGGATGCTCGTCGTAGTAGCTTCACATTAAAAATAAATCCCGATATCTCTCATTAATAATTTATAGCATGCTCTAGCTGACGTAAGGCTAATAAAACCTAAATCAGCCAACAGATGGCGATATGTGCCCTACATGACACACACATCTTTATGTTTAACTTTTATTACATTTGAAGTTATATTTTCAACTTATAGAACACATCGACCAGCTACTTTAAAGACACGGAGTAAAGCAAAATCGATGCGGCTATTAGGAGTAAACTACACTTGCTGACACAACAGTTGCCGATATGCGCCCTCTATCAAATGCGTATTAAGTCTGATGTCTGTGAGATTAATAGCGCGTTCACACGTACCGTAAAACGCAGTTTCGAACGCGTATCTTACGGACTCCGTAAGATACGCGTATAGCGTGACCTTGAGTTAAACAGCGTTCACACGTAGTTTTGGAATGTACGTACGTCGCGTTATAGCTGGCGCATAGGGCGAAAAGAAACGATAGATTTACGCCAAATGCGGTTATAGGTTCGTGCTTTTTGCTATACTCTCTTTCTCTTTCTGTGTCCCATCTCTGTGTGTTGGCGCGCGCCCTCTCCTCTTTCCTCCTCTCTCTCTCTCTCTCTCTCTCTTTTTTTCTCTCTCCCTATCTCTATG
>NW_014577143.1:30215-43968 GCF_000485595.1 Priapulus caudatus | reverse complement strand
TATATATATATAGTTGTTGTGTGTGTGTGTGTGTGTGTGTGTGTGTGTGTGTGTGTGTGTGTGTGTGTGTGTGTGTGTGTGCGTGTGTGTGTGTGTTCGTGTGTTGAGGGCGGCTTCGTATCTATATACCTATATATTCCACGATGACATGCATTGATGATATGGATTGCTCGTAGGTAATAGTATTGCGATAGATATTACAAGCTACTACAGAGGTATACGTCGGTGTGCGACAACAACTATACAGCTACCGCTATGAATGAACATCCGACAATCATACTCCGACCGTGAACATCGAAACTCCTGAACAACGCGTTCCCAAAACTTTTCCATCGACGTCAACAGTTCGCGGCGATATCTCGCGATTTAGAATTCGATGCGGTACGAGTCTCCGTTGCCGAAGCGGCCTCCCGGGCCGAATCCGCCTCCGATACTCGAATAGATACCAGCCAGCGAGCCACCGTTGTACGGTTCGCCGATGGCGACGTTGACGTATCCGGCTCCGCGTGGACCGCATCCGGCATTGCCCGGATACGGACAGCCGACGATTCCACCGCTGCTGCCGGCCACCCGACGTCCGGCTCCGTAGCCAAGAGTCGCCCTCTGGTAGGGTTTGTCGAACGGTGGCGGGGCTCCGGGGTATCCCGGCTGCTGCGCTCCGTAGCCTCTAGAGAATTCCCGAGTCGGTGAACTAGCGCGTCCGAATCTGAGCCCTGGTGCAATAGTGCGTGCGTATCCGGTCGCTGGTGCAATAGCGCGTCCGTATCCCGGCTGCTGCGGTCCGTAGCCTCTAGAGAATTCCCGAGTCGGTGAACTAGCGCGTCCGAATCTGAGCCCTGGTGCAATACCGCGTCCGTATCCGGTCGCCGGTGCAATAGCGCGTCCGTATCCGGTCGCCGGTGCAATAGCGCGTCCGTATCCGGTCGCTGGTGCAATGGCGCGTCCGTATCCGGTTGCTGGGGCAACATCATACAGGCCACTTCTTCCAAGCCTGAAACTACCCGACGACACTATAGGGCGAATCTGAAACAAGTAGGTTTACAGAACCCGGTTTAATGCGACGGCGTCATATTTTTGAAACCGCTAGCGGGAAATTGCAATGTTTGGTTATTCATTTAGGTGATACTAGACACACTAGATGTCTAGTTTTCATTTACAGCCATGCGTAGGCTACACAGGTGTAAATTTGTGCTCGCGTCCACGCGCACATACACACAAATCTTGTATAGTGCAAAACAATAATTTATGATTAGTACAATATAAAATCAATTGTGCATAAAATAAATTCCAAGTAAATAATACATTCGTTAAAGACGTTAGGTGCATATCAGGAAGCAGTAAAACGTTTGCCTTCGTGCAGCATTAGACGTTACACAAATAATAGCAAAAGCTAAACTAAATTAACAAAAAAAGTGCAGGTGCTCAGATCCATTTACATTGCATTTAATTTAGCACGTATTTCCAGTACAATATGCCAATAGCACATGCGAAAGGGAACAGGTGACACAGTGCGGTAGATGTGCGGGTTGATTCTACCAGAAGAGATTTCTGGGGAAAGCTGAAGTGCATAAAGCTGCGGAGATACATAATACGTGCAAGAAATTACCGATGTCTTGTGCCTTAGAAAGACAGATCGGCGAATCATGAGCCCGGTGCCGCGCCCTCTGGCGACCGTGCCGCGAACCTCGGCTTCAGCGCGCACACACCCACTTCGTTCTGACGTCATATAGTGTTTAGCGCATTGCGTATATATATATATATATATATATATAGCATTATAAAGGATCACAGTAAGGGTAAGGAGGGGGTCATAGGAAGTGATATGTGTGTGTTGTCAATGGTGAATAAGAGGAATGGTTGTCTAACTATATCGTTGTCAAGGATCGCACATGGTAGACGGTAAAAAAAACGGAGGCCTCGTATCTTTTACCGACTGTACATGCACTGCGATTCTAGCAGAAAGAAACTTGTATAGTTCGCAGATGTCGTTAGAAGTAAGAGCTATCAACAATACACGTCTAACGAGAGAAACGTAAATATGGCTCTGTCTGTTACTTTCTAATGTTCGCTGCTCGTTGTACAGGTGTCGTGTAAAGCGTTGTCCGTGTATGCATGCAAGTATTCACTCTACTCGTGGGCCTACCGTCCAATCCATCGTCGCGTATTGCATTTAGCACAGCTCTATCTGCTTGAAATTCACTGAAATATAATTTTTTCTCACTGAAAATTACGCGCGCTACATATAAGTGCACGATGTGCATTGATTGTCTTTTGATTAGGTTAGCATATTTAGGTAGGTTAGAAGGTACGTGTTATATATCATGCACAAAACCAAGCTTTAGTTTAAAAGAGATTATATTTAACAACGTTAAATTAAGATAACAATACGTTCGTATCACAGCAACAAAAAACAACATTTCAAAGTTATTTAGAAAATTTATGATGATTCGTAATAAGTGTAGAAATGATCGTGAAAATAGAGAAATAATCAAATGAGTAGCTAGGCCCTAAAACAATGAAATCGTATGATCACATGACCTACTAACAGTAGTAAATGTTCGACAAAATACTGGACATATATATATACATACATATATATATATATATATATCGCCAAAAACACGAATCGTAGAGTGGGGGGTATATTATTTCACGTTAAATGACTTTAGCCGTGTTACGTTTTTAATGCCGAGATTATAATATACATACTTAATGATAATGAACTGAATGTGGACGCGATTGATCTTACACACGAGACGTGTCGGCGGCGACGCCGCGAACGAATTAACATAACGATATGGCGGTATATCTATACAAAAGCGCGCTTCCTCGCTCGGAGAGGTTGTCTATGGCTCTACTTGGTACGCGTCGCCGTTACCTAGAACACCGCCGGGCAAGTAGCCACCGCCGACGCTAGGGTAGACGCCCTGTAGGGTGCCACCGTTGTACGAGTTTCCTACTTTGATGCCGTGCAGGAAACCGGCGCCCTGCGGTCCGTACCCGGCGTTGCCTACTCTACCGCCGTACCCTCCCTGCGATCCCCCGTACCCTCCCTGCGATCCCCCGTACCCTCCCTGCGATCCCCCGTAACCTTGCTGTCCGCCGTAACCTTGCTGACCGCCGAGCAGCCCCCACGCGGCGTCGGGTCGTTGCTGCTGTTGGTACACTGGCTGCTGCTGCTGATGGTGGTAGCCTTGCTGTGCTGGCTGGTAGCTGGGCTGGGCGACGGTGTACGTGCGCGGAACGGGGGCGGGTCCGCGGTCGAAGTGCGGCTGTTGTCCGAGATGGCTGTAGTTGATGCCGAGTCCCTTACCGCGCGATCCGTAACGTGAGTTGCGGCCGACCCTGTTACCGGCGTTCTGATTGTAGGCGAGATCGCGATGCGCTTCTCCGACGCTGTACAGCTGGTTGCCGTAGTCCTTTCCTTGTCCGTTCGAGATGACCACCTGGTTGTTCTGGGCGACCCTGCCGGCGTCGCGGTTCAGGTACCTGTTGTTCTGGCCGAACTGCTCGTCGAAGCCCGTGTTGAAGGACTTCACGTAGCCGCGCGGCTGGTAGACGTGGGCGTAGTTGTATCCGCCGAGTCCCAGACCGTAGCCGCCGCTAGCGGAGATCCCGCACGCCTGAAAGCAAGGTAGTCGTGCGTGTGAGTGTCGGTGAGTGATGAGTTCGTAGCGCGGATATTAGACAAGCTGCGTGTGGCGAGGCTCGCGTCTGCGCAATGCGTCTGCGTATATGCAGGCACCAGACACGAGCCCGCCGCGCAGCTTGGATAAATATACGTGCTGCGATGAGAAATCCCGTGATAGCCGTGTGCATCGCCGGTGATGGCGGAGTGGAGGGACAAGCTTGCGCTAGCAATGAGGCAAGATGGCGGGATCGCGAAAAAAAACAATATGGCGCCAATTAAACGGGCCCTAATGTCAGAAACAAAATTATTCTTAAAATTAGTCTTAACACGAACTCGTGGACCGTTGACAGAATTTTGCGTCGTATACAGGTATGCGGAAATTTTCTAGGATTTCCCATTCACGTAATTTCACGATGTTTCGGTCAACGCTCTAAGAGTAAGAGTTAACGTCAAGACTAACGTTAATACTAACTTTGTTTCTGACAGCGGTCCCCTGATATATGAACGACGGGAAAGGAGGGAGCGGGATACGGAGAGGAGGTGACGAGAAACTAGAACAGCGTATAAAAACAGGTATTTGGTAGAAAGTGACGTGCAAGCAGGGGAAAGACGCTGTAGGACGACGTTTGCTGAAGCAGCTGCTACGTGGTGGGTGGTGGGAAAATCGCACGATGCACACGGTTACACGCGACTAAATGTGGACAGAGAATGGATCGGCTCAACTGTACAGTGCACGCACTTCTTCGATATATCAGTTATACGACACTCAATGAGATAACCCAATGAGGATAACTGAATATTTCGAAGTTTGAATTTTAGATTATTGATAGCAGATCGGCAGCAACTGTACAGACGTCGCCAAGGTTCTCGACCGTACGCGTATTCAAACCTTAGATTCTTATGCAAGTATACCAGAACCAATTAACTATAATCACCACATGCATCCGCATCCACATGCAATACCTGTATATGTCAAATCAGAATACAAGAAGAGAAATATTAAACATGTCAGAATCGTATAGGGAAGAAGGGGAAAAATATCCAGAAATCACAGCAGTATAATCAAACCATCACAGAGTCTCATGCAATATTCATACCGATTCGGAGTAACTGAAAAAGAACAATTAATCTGAAAATCTGAAAATAATCATCAATGATAGACCATCACCGTCTTCAGCCACAAGAATTATCAGCGCTGATAATTTCATATCGTATTCACTTATATACGTCCACCCGTGTAAGGAGCATGCACATAGAGCCAGCAGAATAAATCTCACCACATTTCCTCAGTAGCGTGGATGTCTATACAATAAACCGCCCAACCCTGATGATGTAATTTGTAATTAGCAGTGGTGACCATTCTTATAGTAGCGCAGGTCATTCCGACCTATGCCACACATATACACCCTCACCCTGGTTTGGTGGGAAAATAGTGGGGGCTGGTCGTGTACAGACATCCTCCCTACTGTATAACCTCGTGTCATAAGCATGCGGGCTTACTCAGAATGTAGCATCTTCCTCCGTATATTTCCACTCCGTAGCTGACGTGCACGTCGCTGTGCATGCCACCTCTCGGCAAAGTTTCCCATCAGCTCGTATATTATAATAACAACCACGTGAACGTACACCTGACCGCATGTCCTAACCCTTTTCTCATATCGACCTTTTCGTATATCATATCGAGGGTATAGCTGCCAGTAGACTGTGAAAACGTCCTATCGTGCTGAGCGGAACATTACACAGTGTCAAGTAAATCTTAAAACTAGAGCAACAGCTACTGCCGTAGACGTGCCTCGACTGGCAAACGCAGTGTCACACATTGCCGTACAACTTGATCGTGTAACGTCTTACACCCGCCGGACCTTTCCTGCATTAACGATGCCCGGTGGCGCCTACGACTAGGCTGGGCGTACCTGAGTGACTGACTATGTAATCGCGGTCATCGCCCGGTAGAGGTTGTACACGCTCACACGAGAGACTAATGTGCTGGCAGGTTGCCGTGCACGGGCCGGCGATTCGCGGGAATGTCACGAGTAGGAGCTATAGCAGCGTTTTGCTGCTAGGTCGTTATATCATAAAGCCATTAGCAGTGTAGTCACGTTGCGACATAAACCTTAGTCTCGAATGCGGACCAGTGACACCCGTAATGACTACCGTATATATCTGTAATAGAATGAACTCTTATTAACGACGTAATCTAGCTGGTGCGTGTCTGCACGTGTGGGTTTGTCCCCCCTGCTTCCCCACCTCGTAGCCCGTGTGCACTCTTCTCGGGCGCTCTCTCTCTCTCTCTCTCTTTCTCTCTCTCTCTCTCTCTCTCTCTCTCCCTCTCTCTTTCTTTCTCTTCCCCTCCCTCGCTTTCTCTCGCTCTCTCCCACCTTCTTTCGCGCTCCCCCTCTCTCTCTCTCGCTCGCTCCCCTTTTTCTCTCTGTCTCCCTCTCTCTTTCTTTCTTTCTCTCTTTCTCCCTCTCTCTCGCTCTCTCTCTCTCCCCCTCTCTCTCGTTCTCTCCCCTCTCTCTCGGTCTCTCTCTCCATCTCTCTCTTTCTCCCTCCATCTCTCTCTTTCGCTCGCTCGTTTCTACTTCGAAACTGTTATTGTTCACAATAAATCACACCGAAGTAGAATAGTTTCACGTGTTGCTACTAAACGAACAGGTTTTCTTTTATTGTAACAATCAACATATATTCATATATCGTAATTTAGACTTTAAAAAATCAACAATCGTGTTAATGGTATTTAGGTGAGCTGAATAACGTCGTACATAAAAAATCACGATACAAAACGCAGGACGTACATGCATGCAGACGCGGTAAGTATTTACAAATGATGACACACATAACGCGACAATAATTGACAATCGACACAAGATGGGTAGGGAGGAACGGAAACAACGTGAACGACTTTGCGATTTACGTGAGTTGACACAGACGAGAACGAACGACGAATATATAGGGCTGCGACAAACGTACACGAACTAGACAGTTCTTATCACAAACGGTAGCGAAACGAGCAGATACAAACGCCGGTCACGCACAATCACAGACAACAAGATATACGGAGGACGTCAACGGGAACACAGCGACGAGAGACAGACGATGGGACGTAGCGTGTGCTGTATAGACACGCCGCAGTAACAACACCTACATGTAGCTGTGATAAAACGGAAGGTAATTAACATTATCAGCGGTTAAATTAACAGTTAAATAATAGTAAGAATTTTGCGCCTCCTGGCGGTAATGCGATCGTGCTAGAAAGGGTGAAGAAAAACTACGAATCATTCACGATAATAGTCGACTATCGCGCCGGCGGTTCATTCCTTGAATTCACGGGAACGAAGCATATCTTTGTTTTTCCGCCTAGCAACCTCATCAAAATGAGCGTTTGCCTTAATATCCGGCTCTGCCGCCGCCTCCGTAACCTCCAACGGCACCTCCTCCGTATCCGCCGCCTCCGTGACCGCCAACGGCACCTCCTCCGTATCCGCCGCCTCCGTGACCGCCAACACCGCCTCCATATACACCGCGTCCGTGTCCTCCCCCATATCCGCGAGGGCCAGCACCATATCCAAGGTTCGGGTAGGCGCCCCCGTAGCCGCCACCGAGGTGACCATAGTTGATTCCGTTGGCGTTCTTCCTGTGGCCGTAGTTTTTGTTAACGTGAGCGAGATCTCCGTAGTTTTGATTGTAGGCGAGATCGCGGTGCGCCTTTCCGACCGTACTGTACTGATTCCCGTATCCCTTTCCGTATCCGTTATCAAGGTTCCTGTAGTATTGCTGGTTGTTGAGACCGTAGTCCTTATTGTAATAGGCATTATCCTGACCGAACTTTTCCTCGAATCCGGTATTAAAGGACTTCACATAGCCCCTGGGTTGGTAGACATGTGCGTAGTTATAGCCTCCCAAACCATAGCCGGCACTCGCCAGGGCGTACTGCACCTGTACAGACATGCACACAAACACGTATTAGGCACAGGCGGGGGTGCACGCTGGCAGGAAGAGGAAATACGAAAGCGAGAATTTTAAGCGTTGAGAGTTTCCAAATCGAGTCTAAAGCGTTGCGATGTTGCAACGTGATCTGTAAGTTGCTAGTCAGCCAGCCATTCAGAGCGTTCGGGGTCAGATATCACGTTTTTTTTCGACGTAAGAGATCTTCCTGCGCATCCAATAATACTTGGTTTGTGTAAATCGCCGATATCGATCCCGATTGATCCGTGAAAATAACCAGACGCCAAGGCATGTGGCTTTCAATGACCTAAGGAATTCAATATAAGTACGTGGGATACAAGCTCACGGGACTGTGAGCGTATTCGACTTACACAGTGAATTTGTGCTTGCCGAATACACGCCCGCACCAAGTATATTATTACTCGATATACGAAGACCTCTTGCTTATCGAATTGCAACAGACCCCGAAGCAAATGTCTGTGGTATCCGACATAGTGGCTTACAGAACATGTTTAGTATTCGCAAAGCCTTGACATTAGTAGCAGCAGCAGTCTTAGACGGCAGTTTACCGGATTGGTGAGCATATCGCAAACATTTCATCGAATTATTTCGCATCTGAAGCGGGCTAATGCAGTGTACTACATGCGACCCAGAAAGGGATTGACATTGTACGTAAATGCAAATTCTGTTTTTTCGCAATGTTATTAGCTATTACATTACCGACATCCAAAAATTGACAGATAAACGTTCACAGCTCTAGCTATAAAAGTATATATCACAAATGAAGATCGCCTCCAAAGCGCTTCCCCGTTATGTTTGAGCGTTAAATTTTACATTTATCTTTTACTTGACAACATCATGCAAAAAATATATCGTAGATCAAATATTAAAAATAACAATCGAGTTGGTCCTAGTGGTAATTACTGAATAAATGTGTTATTTTGTGTTATGCGAAAACATGACATAGGTGAGTGACAGTGGTGCATGATTAGGCGCTGCGGAGTATAGCTAGCGATATAAGCAATTTTAAGCAGTGAATAACAACGTTGTTAGATTCCAGCAAGCCCTCGCGAAATCCACACATAAAATATGAGCAACGGACAAGGAAAGAAGAACGTACCGCTCGCACAGCCAAAGGGAAAACAACGAAAGACGCCGACGCATACGAAAACAGTTATTGAGGTGAAGTCGTCTACAGCTGTTGTCACTGATCGCTCGCTCCTCCTGCACGCCTTTTCAAAACGATGGTAGCACGAGACACACGGAAGCATCTATGGGCTGTAACGCACTCTGGGTGCAAAGTCTAGTTCAGAAGCCCAAGTAAGACGGAAATCATGATTGGGCGAGCTAGTGTTGCAGCAATGGCTGTAATCACCTTGGATACATAAATTCTATCAGATGACTATCATCTCGCTACGGGCATGTACATTTTCTGCTTTCAGCCATAGGACAGCGCCACATCCTGTCGTTCGTGACCCAACAGTCAAGTGTAAATTAGCCTCCTTTATTACTTTAAATATATATATAAGCTGCAGACCTCCTGTGTAATGCAATATATAACTAACACACGTAAAGCGACGTTACGTATTCATATCCGCACAGGTCGAAAACACGTAAATAAGATGTTCACACACGATGAAGGAAACCAGACGAAACCGTTTGAATCGCAAACAGTGGCATAAGAGCATCCACCATGCTCCGTTTGCGTGAGACATCTTGGTCTTTCATCGCACAGCGTTCTCTCACGGAAGATCCTCGCTCAGAAACACCTGCTACGCGCTAAATAATATTCTAAATATCGGTTACTATGGTTACTCACCGACGCCATCATCACAACGGCGATCGACAACAACGTGATCGACTTCATCTCTACCTGCAATGAAGGAGAGAGGACGTTAGCATAATAACCGAATGAACTTAATCGCTGGAAACAGTTACGTGAGCGAGCGAGCGTACAGATAGCCATGCAGGTGACATGTCATTGCCAAAATTAAATGCGCGCATGGTTGGAATACGGTAGCGTTTTGCGGATATGTGCCCCGAGCATTTTTACATGCCATGTTGACTGCATTACTTACACCCTTATTACCAGCCTGGGCAGAGGCGCAGCGAGGAAGCATGTATGGTGAAACAACTCAGTTATAGATACTTTTCGTTGCCAATTATTAGGTATAGTGTTCGACAGTCATTCAAGAAATCGTACACAACTATGACCCGTCGGTCATCGGCTAAATCTCGAAATACAACATGTCCATTAGAATAAAAAGCACAGTGATAAGACCCCATAATAATTATATCGAAAGAGTTGCTAAAATTTCCAATATCATTGCACTTGCTGCACTAGTGTCAAATATATTGAGAACTACAAATCTATTGATTCGTCAACTAAATCTAGTGCAGATTTAATCCTAGACAACTAACGCGTGCAGATTGCATACTGGAGAAACGATATGTTTAAGTCTGTCGCGCTCAAGATTATATATATATATATATCGGTCCGTTGGAACTCGCTAAAAAATGATCAAGGAAACGATATCTCACCTTGGTTGTCAACTGGTTGGCTTATATCCAACGTGTAACACTCCACTACTCGTACTGAACAACTGTGACTCCGCAATAGCGGTTGACAGGTTATATACGGGTCAGTCAACCGAGTGACCCGAGCGTATACTACTCAGGCGAAGCGGGTCTTCGACAACGTGTCCGGCGTGACCTTATTTCTCGTCGATGCCAAGACACTTTCGTCACCGCCGTGGCCCACCTGTCGAATTCCTTCGGCTGATTGTCTTGCCCACCTAGATTATTTTATTCAACGCGGTGAAAGTGGCGATCGCGACGGACTTTTATTTTTGGGGGCAGGGATTCGGTCATGCGGCCCGCTGGAATTTGACACGCTATAGCGTCAAAGTGACGCCAATATCGTTACGCACTCTCGCGTTATACGCGGGACGCCGTCGACGAAGAGAAAGACTTTCGCTCCCACTTTTAATTGGCCTCTGAGCTCATTGCGTAAGCAGGTGTCGTGTTGGTCAGTTGGTCAGCCCCCGGCCGCAATATCGCGCGAAATAAATTACATAACGGGTGCAGAGAGATCGCAGTTGATTATATAGAGTTATCGAGTTAGATTGCCTATATACTAATTGAATATTCTAATCGTCATCGGTCGTGATCCCCAGATCGTATTTAGTTCAACATCGCGGTACATTTACGTAGGTTATCTAAGCCGGTGACGGATAGGGGGTTGTTATATGCAGAGGTCCGTGTAACTATCTGCATTTTGTTCGTGGGGCGTTTTACCTGTTATACCTTGCGAAACCACAACATTCGCATCACCGTATAAGCTTCGTGCGTCATTGCGAATTACATACTGTCGGTGATATTATTATGTTACGCTTACGTACGCAGAATATAGAGGATATCGGCGAACGCGCGTGTTTATTAATGCATATCATGTTCAAGACCGGCATCACGCGCCATTTTGTAGACTGACGAAATATTGCGCACTATAGAGACTGTCGTAATAAAATAATGGGTCATCTACAATTTTGCCGGAGCGAGGTAAACACCGCATATATAAAGGCGCACGCGTAGCTTTATGGTTCGTGAACTCTTGCTCTTCGTATACGCCCTGTCCATCGAAGTGTACCTGTGCTGTCGTTGCCCAGATGCTGTATCGCGATTATTATGATTCGCTGCAAAGTTTTTGTTTTATTCTCTACGTAGATGTTTGTCATTTTGCTCAGGCACGTCAAATACTCTTTCAAACGGTATACTCATTTTGGCTATTGATAGGTTAAGGTTGCCGTGGATTTAGGGTTAATATTACATGGTCATTTCAAATATTGAAGATTGAAATAATCAATATTAAATATAGAATTAAACATAATCGTGCATTTAAACTTTATTGCAATCATTCATGCAATACACCGCAAAGAATTTCATATACTGATCGGTATACCGCTTTGCCTGTAATCTAAACAATTGGTTACCTATAGCCCGTAACCAGTACACGGTAATTTAGAGAATTCGGCTGCGACCGTAAGGAGTGATGACCTTTAGACACTAATGACACATGTGACCTGTGTCGCCCCCCTCAGTGTGATGAATGCTTCAGATGTCGTCTGGTTCATGGTGCACCAACGACCATGTTGACTCGCTCACTCGGTTAAAACAATCTAGTGGGTATAAATCTACTGGCTTAAGCAAGCTTTAATGAAGACAAATGAATCGTCGCTGACATTTCCTCGCGTCAACTGGCAGCCAATGAGCAACAACAACCGTGTCGCTTAAGTACTAGCAGAAATGTAGCGTCTATACAAGATATAGTTGTAGCGCGTAGATTAAGTAGCGATATATTTCTGGTATGAGGTAAACAGTGACGAGGAGTAACGTTGCTGGTACATCCCCCTCCCTCCACACACACACACACACACACACACACACACACACACACACACACACACACACACACACACACACAACACACAACACACACACAACGCACACCAACACGCACACGCACACCACACGCACACGCACACGCACAGCACACGCACCACGCCACGCAGCACGCACACGCACACGCACACGCACACGACACGCACACACACACGCACACGCAACACTGCGCCACGCGCACGCGCACACGCACACGACCACACACACACACAACACGCCACACGCACGCACGCACGCACGCACGCACGCACGCACGCACGCACGCACACACGCACACACGTAATTTAGTAGCAAATAGATTAGCGAATAGTGATTTTTTTTAACTCTGTTCGTGTGGATGCGTAGTGATGTTTGCATTAGAGGTCGGACGCGCGCATCTTATAGCTTTATATACGCTGCGGGTTTCGCATCTGATGCTTTCCTTCTCTTGCTCTCGAAGCGAGTCACATCTATTCATATCAAGAGTTATTAATAGAGATCTCATATTCATATCAAACCCAACATGTCGTAATTGAGGCGCGTCACAATTAAGCACATGTGATGCATACATATTCAAATCTTGCCATCGTATATCGTTATGGATGGTTTTCGATTATAAGTGGTTATATTGGTATGTGGATTTGTATTGATTATGGACGATTATATCGATGATATTATCACGGATATTTCTGTATCTAGCCTATAACGCAACCGAGACGACGCAAAAAGTGAATGCTTTATACATATTTACGTTGTTCGCTCAGCGTTCAATACGCGAGTCCCCCCCCCCACACACACACACGTTGACGCGCGAGGTGACATAACGAAAGTGTTGCGACAGCGTTGCCAACGCTTGGCCGACGCATGATCCTACTGACCTACTAAACGGCCTTTCTGCATCTCTAGCCGCCTATATACGTATTGCAGCCGATTGCGCAGCCGGCAGGCGACCTGCAGCAGCACGTCGTCGGCTATACAGGTTAGAGGATGCGTGATTAGCATGGGCTGCACGGCGGACGGGCGTGGTCGCGGTGACACACACTCGACGTGCGTGACCCGCAGCGTGTCTCTTCGCCCAGTGCCCTAGTAAAATCAACGTACGTCATAATTATGCGAAGAGAATGGACAGCAGTGACCTGTGAACGAGCGCGCGCGTCGGCCGTTGACTCGGAAAGACGAAGGAGTAATACGTGCTGTGACGTACGAGGCGGGCCTGGCTGCCCGCATGCGATGACGCTCGGTCGATCGCACCTGCGTTTTGTCAACAAGCGGTTCGTTCCAAAGGAGGGCGCACGTGACAGATTCGAACGCTATTGTTTGTAGGTCGCAGCGCAAAGGCGGTCGGTAAAACACAAGGTGGTCGGTAAAGACACGGTCGAAAGTGAAATGCGAATTGATTCTCGCGGGTCGAGAGGTAAATTCATTGTTTCCATGATATAAAGCGGATTTATGTGCGCTTTAGAATCTAAAGATATATTATATATATATGATATGTAAGCATTTTGGTTTCTCCCCCGTCAACGTTATAGCGCGATGAGCACTTATATACGCCCCTTGGGTGAGTCCAATTGAAAAACTTTCGTCGTTGAGTTTTTGCACCTGTCATACTTTTACATGGACAATCACATGGCCAGTATGTAAACAAATGTATTAAATAACCGTGTGGAGATTCTCACTCTCTGTTTCTCTCTCTCTCTCTCTCTCTCTCTCTCTCTCTCTCTCTCTCTCTCTCTCTCTCTC
>NW_014577143.1:18707-29758 GCF_000485595.1 Priapulus caudatus | reverse complement strand
CACACGCACACGAACACGCACACGAACACGCACACGCACGTACGCGCACACGTACGCGCACGCGCACACACACGCACACGCACGCACGCACGCACGCACGCACGCACAAACACACACACACACACACACACACACACACACACACAACACAGAACGTATACTCATAGAGGCGTTAATTGCAATTTGCGATACATTTAATTACAGATTATATTAAAATGTATATACCTGTGCATATATATAATATAAAAATTACTTGCGAGTATATTTCGCGATTGTGTGTTTTCTATATGAATTCAAGTGGCCAACGACCAATATAGAGTTATGACTAATAATTTATCTATTATAATAATACCTATAATTGTTAAATTCTATCGCGATCTGTTTTATTGACAATACAGTAAACGTATAAAAAACATTTGTACATATATTCATGCACTCAGCTATCTATATTTAATATAGTTACATGTTCATGATCATATATACCTTCTAAATTAGTACGGTAGTTTCAAAAAGTTAAATTTCACATACACCCTAGGCTTTATATAAATTGATGTCGTGGCATGTTAGCTCAAAGTTGCTATAGCTTTGATCTGAACATGTGAATTATATACCCGCGATATAAATATGTTCATGTAATGATGCATATGAATATTTATCCATTACTTGAAATGTGAAAATGTATGCTCATTTATATATATTAGGTAATGCAATAAATTAACCGTCGGTTGTTTCTTTGACCCTGTGGCCTAATGGATAAGGCGTCTGCCTCCGGAGCAGAAGATTGTGGGTTCGAGTCCCACCAGGGTCGCTAATATTTTACCAAAAGATTATTAATAATATTATCAGTTATTTACGACGTGCTCCTAAATGAAAAGAAATCTATATCGCCAGCGTTATTTTTTAATTAATTCCGTAGCTAGTAGAAACACACGATTAATTATTTACTCTAGTACTAGTAGCATTGATTAGCTGCAGGTGGCTGCACCATCGCATTAATCGCGATGGCGGCAGAAACAAAGCGTAACTATTTGTTTGTTTATGTTTATTGAATGTAGTGTTGCCGACTTAATAAAGCTTAATTAAGCTTTTGATAAATTTCATTAACTACACTTTGTATATTAGAACGTAGGTAAAGCACACTAATCCTGTGTATGAACAATATCATCAAATACTAAACTGGTTAGAAATGATGCTCATTCACGTCAATCATTGCACTGTTTTTGTAGAAATTGAAATAAAAATGAAATCAGGGTAGCTGCTGCATAGAAAGCAAAAAATACCACCGATTTTGCTGCCAAATTGTAAAAAAGTGTGTGACTGTTGCACTCGCTATAACTTTGGTTCAAACTCTTCGACGGGCTGTCGTAACTGTATGTGTGTGTGCGTTGCCAATTATTAGTTTTGGTACACTGTACGACCGTGTGAGTTTGCAAATGAAATGGTAATTGAGATGTTTAATCAAACCTGTAACTAGTCTAATGTAAAATCAAAGGAATCTCCTTTGTTTGACACGCACACGTGTGTATGTGTGTATCAATGCTTGAGTACGTTTTGCATACACAAGTGAATGTTGCAGTGTAGCACTTTGTGTAGCCCTCATTCACTTATGTCACTCTCTCTTTCAGATATGGCAACATCAGTATCGGTCCCAGCAGTATCCAGCTCTATGGACTGGGAAAATATTAACAAAGAACTCAAAAGTCATGGATTTGCACCAGTGGAATTAGAAACAATGAATTTTGGAAGCCTTGCTTCTGAGAGTGCCGGTAAAGCCCGTCTCCTCCCAAAGTACTATCGCTACGTATGATGGGATATCTATGGGAAAATGGCGGTTTTTTTCTAAGTTTGTTATTTATCAATTTTAATAATTGCTCGCTGACATGTAAACACATACTCAGTGATAGCGCACATATAATAAATCGAGGCGTGGAAGTACAGAGAAGCGGTTAAAATCATAAAAAGTTAGATAATTTTACGTTTAATAGCAGCGCACGTCATGCCGAACGCGATTCTATTGCGCCTCTCGCCATCGTAGTGTTAAGCGAGAAGGGAACTTGTGGCTATATATAACCTAGCTCTAGTACTATAGCCTGCATACAGTTGCCGCAGTTGCCGCGTACAGTTCTACAGTTGCTGCGGCAACTGTACGTGGGCTATAGTACTAGAGCTATATATCACCATGTAGTTTATGTCACGTCAACTTTATATATAAGGGCTCATTGACGGAAATGTACCATAAGTGTCTGATATAGATAGGTGTTCATTCTATA
Organism: Priapulus caudatus; assembly: GCF_000485595.1. Classification (NCBI taxonomy): domain Eukaryota; kingdom Metazoa; phylum Priapulida; class Priapulimorpha; order Priapulimorphida; family Priapulidae; genus Priapulus; species Priapulus caudatus. Next base: position 27,488 of record NW_014577143.1, on the reverse strand, counting down.
GTTGCTTCACCATATAACTGCCACTCAAAGGAAATATATTCTTTTAGAAATATAATCATTTCTATAAAGGTGACCAATAATACAGTTACATTTGATTGTATCTTCGTAATTTTGGAATTAATTTTTAAATTTTTCGTAAAATCTTGGAACTTCTATCCCCTACAAACATATATGTGACCCGCTCTAGCAAAACCAGGATTAAGTAGGAAATTCTACAACTTGAGTTATGTGCATATCTGAATAGATAATTTAATTACCTTTAAAATGATATATAATATTTGGCTATATCTAAAGAATTGACCGATCTACAGCAATTTGAAGATCGGAAACCGACTTATTCCGGAATATGCCGCTTTTGAGATAAAGCGTTCCGGGTAAGGGGCCCAGTCGGGGATGAGCGGTCAAAAGCCCTTTTTTATTTAATTAAAAATGACCATAATAATCTAGAGATATCTGAACCTATATATCCGGATTAAATATGCACTTAGGAACTTATTTTTGTAAAAATCTCATTTTTGTCCAGGTAGGCCATTTTCAGCATTGACATGTGTGCGTGCTTATTACTCAAAACAATGACTTGCGACTTAAGCCTGGCGCACATTGCCGAACATTTTTCCGAACAAATGTTCGTCCGAACAAATGTTTTTGTCTGGCAATGTGCGGGTGAACAATTGCTGAGCGCAGATTGCCGAACATTTTGCAGCGAACAACCTCGTGGCGCCGTCTAGTAGCTGTGTTGTAGAGAGTCACGTGATCGGCGTGTGGCCAATCGGTGTGATAGGCATTTACAAATGTTTCTAGATATGTTCGACATTCAGCGCACATTGACGAACATTCGACGAACAATGTTCGAGATATCAAACATTTCCGATCTTCAGAAACATTGTTCGGAACAAATGTTCGGCGACTTTTTTCACCGCACATTGCCATACATTTCATGGAACATTGCTACGATAATGTTTTTGAGCAAAATGTTCGACAATGTGCGTCGGGCTTTAGTCTGTATTATGCTGGAGCGGGTCACATATGTGATTGTGTATAGATTTAAACGTTTTATTCCTATTATGGCAATAATGTTGTGTCAAAAATATAAATTTTTGGTACTTTTAGATATTGTAGTAATGGATCTTCAGCAACGTACCGTTTTAACTGCGACAATAACGGATCTGCTGAAGAAATGTGACCATGGACAGTCAATCATATCAGATTTAGTTTTGTCCAACAAGCATCTCAGGTAATATATTCCAAATGAATATATATATAGTATAGGCAATGATCTCTGAGTATATCTGTTGACTGTGGCTAAGACACCTCTCTCTCTCATTTCCGATATCTACAATAAAGTGGTGGTCTGGCAAAAATCATTCTCCAACAAACCATCCACCTATTTTAGTCTTTCTTGTATTCCTACAAGGAAATTTGATTACCATTTTATGTAATTTTGCTAATAATCACGGTTTTTCACAAATGCATTGATAGATTGTACAACTATCAAAGTTTTGTTTAATGAATGCTCAATGTGATGTTCATGATTACTCTACTTCCAGAGAAGAGTTGAAGGCACAAGTGGCATTTTCAGAAAAGTGCCACAATCAGCTGACGAGTTTACAAGAGAAGTTGGCTGCGGAGGCTAATATTAAGGTATTTCGAATCTACTTTATATACATTTGCTAGCATGCTTACCAATTTTTACCACATTACCGTTCAGAGACTGATTTAATTGATTTAATTTCTCATCTAAGCAATTTAGCAAATAACAGAGTCTAATACATATTTCTTTAGACACCTCAGGTTTCTAGTAGTGGAGAAGGACAGAAACCAACATCCTTGACTTCTTTGGCTACCGAAAACACGTGAGTTCACTTAAAAACCTCATCATTCACACATTCTTCTTTACTTGATTTATTTTTGCTCATTTGATTGCTATACACAACATGTGCAATCCCAACAATGTCTGCTTCAATGATCAGAACATTAATGCATACCTGCTCATTTATCTAGGCTCATACAACCGTATGTGATCAGTCAGGTCTACCTCTGGATGTTTTTGAAGTTTGAGCAGAGACTTGAGCAACTAAAGTTATTTTTTAGCCACCAATGAAAAACTATAGCCGCTGTTCACTTTATCGTATGTGCTAAGAACAGCAAAGCATAAACGGGAGATGGGCATGTGAAAAGAGGTGTACGAAAACATTTTACGACACTACAATGCAATTTGACGATTTTCTTTGTTCATTCGTAATTTTGTGAGCAGTTAAATCATTCGCACATTGTATTCACCAGTTTGTGTAGTAAAATTGCCACTGTTATTTATTCATCACATTTTGCGAAGGTGGCGAACGCCAGCGGTAGTCCTGTTCAGTGTGTTTATTCATGTCCTCTCATTTATCTAGGCTCTTACAGATGCTAACAGAGGAACAAGACTTGGTAATTGAGCAGCTTGCAGCCCAGCAAGCTGGACAGTCAAGTAGACAGAGCAGAACAGCCAAGAAGTACAAGGAAGCCTACAAGGTTTGCATGGCCAAGCAAATCTCTTACTGTCAGCGGTCCGTCTCTAATCATCAACCTGTGTCATCAGCTGTTATGGAATCTCATATGTTGCATATGTGCTTAAAGATTCACGGTTGCTATTTCACTCGAAGCCAATTGGAGCAACTAGAGACATGGTTGTTAAATAAGTAACTTAGCAGTGTATTCTATCGTTTACTCTAATTTCTTGTAATGAGTATCAGTCGGAGACGATCTCATTTATACCTACTGTCTCGGCTACAAATTAGCACACCACATAGCTCACGATATTATTTTTGCGCAGTAAGTTTATAAACACATAAGTGATGTCAAATGTTTGAATTATAACCACGCTAGCCTAGTGTATCTTGAGTCCAAGCTGAAATGTGTTATAGAATAAGGATGATGTGTGAATGACTTCATTAATTAGCACAGTGAGTTAATCGCTCAACCTTTCCTTGCAGTAACAGATACAATGTTATGTGAACTATTTTTAGGGATGCCAAAAAAAGCTTGCAGAGGTCCAAGAGAAGCTAGTGATACTCCAAGAGCAATGGGATCTTTTGAGTTTTGAGTTAAATAATAAGTGAGTATCATGTAATTCATTGTATTAAATAACAGATAATCCCTATAAATGGAAATTGGTGTGAAATAGCTTGCATGGTGTTTTCAGTAGCGAAAATATTTGCCGTGCATTAGATGTCATTGTTTTATTCTCTAGGTATGATATGAGCGGGCTGAAGGAACTGCAAAAGAAGGTTAGAAAGTTGGAAATAGCATTACAGCCAAAAATAATGCCAAGTAGAGAGGTGACCACTGAGAGGAGTATGAATAAATATACATACAACTTGCCGTTTGTCGATGAAATGCCTAGTGCAATGTGCAAGCAACATCTAAAGGTGTGATAAAAGTTCTGTATTTGTTTGTATAGTTTTTTCTGCAATATCTTATTGTTGTTTCCCTATCTCAGTGCTTAATGGTTAAACCAACAAGCCAAATCTCTTGTTACATGATATTCATTATTTCGTGTGCATCTATCATCATAATTGCTGTTAAGATTCATTATATTTATGTACGTTGTTCCAGAACATTTGTCAGGTGTTAGAGGTTTACGATGTGAACATGTTCTCTACCAAATTGAAAGCCATGTCCCAGCATTTGACATCTGACGCAAAGATGAAAAAAGTACTTATTATTGTTACCATTGTCTTATTATAAGAGCTTATTAATATTATTGCTAGAACAAAATACTTGGATTGTGCCTAGATTTTTCTTGCTATAACACAGTATTATGTTTACACACTGCCCCTTCTGCCAGCATTCAGTAAGCTCTTCCAAAATCCTTTGTAAATCTTTCTTAAACGTCATCTCGGTCGGTTTGACATTTTAAAATATGTAACTGCTAAATTTATTAATGTGTTGTTCGAAGAGTACTTGACACCATTGTGAAAAATGATCATGTCACGTATTAAAAGGGTAGAGAGCCATTCTTGTTTGTAGACTGGTAAGTACATTTCGAAGGGGCATGAGCTAGAGCTAGGAAGAGCGAACCCTGTCACTGTTTACATTAATTTGACTTCTACCTAAACACTTTCTAATTTATAGGCCCTGCACGAAGTCGTATCGCTGACGAAAGGAGAGCGTCACGTGAGATGGGGCACTCCTCGTCCGAAACACGCTGTCTGGTGTGAGAAAACCTGGCATGGAGTGATACCCATGCTGACTCTGTGGAGGCAGAACACAGTCCAGCTAGAGGTCAGGCAGACGTGGTTGTACTTAGAGCAGACGTCCTGCCTACTTACTGAAGTGACGTTGCCACTAAATTTGACACGACAAAAACGAGAAGATTGTGAACTTGCCCCGATTATCTAGGCACAAATCTAGGCACAAATCTTGCCTGCTTTTAAGTAATTGTTAAAGTAAAATAATATAATAATAATATAATTAATAATAATACTTATTATATGTAATAATAATAATATAATAATGTTATAAGTAAGTGCTATGAGGCCTGCTTGCCGTCTCTAAAACTCTAAAATGGTCGCGATGTATTTCGTGTTCATTTATTCTCATTTAGTGGTGTTATTTTGTTTTAGGCATTACAAGAAGAGATTAATCATGTTGTGCAGACTTTGCCGCCACAGAGGGAGCTACCGTTCCCATCTCCCAGCAATGAGCTTAGCGTCACAGACATGATTGATATGCTTAGGTGCATTGGCGAGGTAGATCCAACACAGAGCCACAGTGAAGTAAGTTTTCATCGTGCTTTTATAATATCTCATCGCAGTTTGATGTGTGCGTTTTCGGCATTCGTAAACTGGTGCTCAGTGCTTATCGGTCTTACTGTCACCACATACAGTGATGATTAATGTGTGTGTGTGTGTGTGCGTGTGTGTGTGCGTGCGTGCGTGAGTGTGTGTGTGTGTGCGTGCGGATGTGCATGTGTGTGTGTGTGCACGCATCTGTGTCTGTGTGTGTGTGCGCAGGTCTGTGTGCATGTATATCAAAGTACTGCGTGTAATTGTACATGAATACCGAATACTTTTGCATTGGTGGCCAAGAGAAATCATAGGCAGATAAATGACCAACAGAGACCATAGATAAATAGTGACCAACAGACATCACACACAGATAAGTGACCAATAGCGACCACAGACAGATAAGTGACCAACAAAGACCACAGGCAGATTAACAAGCAAGAGATACCATAGAGAAATAGTGACCAACAGACACCACTGACAGATAAGTGACCAACAAAGACCACGGACAGATAAATTTTAAACAGAGACCACAGACACAGACAGATAAGTAACCAACAGAGACCACAGATAAGGTGAATGATGTTGAACGGAGCATCGGTTAATCCTCCTCAATCCCCGCATCCCCGTATGTAAGAGAAACCAGCATCACAGCAGCAGCTGCTGGCTATCGTGCAGTGTCTATGCATGGGTGGCTAACAGATGCCACAGACAGATAAATCACCAACAGATGCCACAAACAGATAAATGACCAATGGCCAACAGATGCCACAAACAGATAAATGACCAATGGCCAACAGATGCCACAAACAGATAAATGACCAATGGCCAACAGAGGCCACAAACAGATAAATGACCAATGGCCAACAAAGACCATGGACAGATAAGTGACCAATGTCGACTACAGACAATTGAATGACCAACAGAGACCATAGATAAGGAGAATGATGTTGAACGGAGCATCAATTAACGACTTCACTCCACGTGTAGGAGAGGCCAGCATCGCAGCAGCAGCTGCTGGCGATCGCGCGCTGCCTGCAGGACGTGTTCGAGCTGAAGTCGCTGAGTCACGCGACGACGCGCATCGTCGACGTCCACAATCAGCTGCAGGAGGTCAGGAACGTGATGCGCACGCTGAAGACCATGCTGAGTCTAGGTGAGCCACTCCCCGCCACCTCCCTCCTTCCCTCCCTCTCTCCCTTCCTCCCTCCCTCGGTCTGCTCTCTCCCTCCTCACCTCCCTCCTTTCCTTCCTTCCCCATCTCCCCCCTCCCTCGGTCTGCTCCCTCCCTCAGTCTGCTCTTTCCCTCCTCACCTCCCTCCTTCTCTCTCTCCTTCCCCATCTCCCCCTCCCTCGGTCTGCTCCCTCCCTCCTCACCTCCCTCCTCTCCTTCCTTCCCCATCTCCCCCCTCCCTCGGTCTGCTCCCTCCCTTCCCACCTCCCTCCCTCTCCTTCCCTCCCTCCCTCCCTCCCTCCCTCCCTCCCTCCCTCCCTCCGGCCCACCATCGCTGACTATTGACCATGATCCTAGTCCCGTAAATGGCATTGAACACCATTAGTTCTTATTGCTTCGTTCCTTTCACGGTTTTATGGTTCGTGGCTTTTTTACGATGGTTTTTACTGGGATTGTTACATTAGTCGATGGAATGTGTTAGGACTATCAGACACGTGAGATATATGCTGAATAATGATTACCTGCTTAATAGACTCCGGATTTTGAAAATTTGGATTTTTTTTTTGGTTTTACAAAATTAAATTCATTTGCGTAATGATTGGTCACCACCGATCCGTGCAAGTTTGCGTCTGTCTGTGATATTTGCGTGCGGCGAGTTGTAGAGTGTGGCGCTGCCTTGTGTCATTGCAGGTGAGAATGCCTCGTCGACGGCTGTGGTGGATAGTGTAGGAGCACTGTTGGTATTCCAGCAACAAGTCGAAGAGAAGTGGTGGCTCATGGAAAATTAATACACAGACAGATTGTGTGTGCGCGTGTGCGTGTGCGTGTGCGTGTGCGTGTGCGTGTGCGTGTGCGTGTGCGTGTGCGTGTGTGTGTGTGTGTGTGTGTGTGTGTGTGTGTGTGTGTGTGTGTGCGTGCGTGCGTGTGTGTGTGCTTTGTTATTATATTTTTGCATTCTACCATATGATTACACTATACATACTCAGTGATCGATATCATGTTTCTGAGTCATCGACTGCCAAGTGCGCTGCATCAAAACACGTGTGTATCATAATCTACTAAGTATTCTATGCCATCACACCTGTATGTTTTTTGCTAGCAAAGTATGCTGTGCCATTACGCCTGCATTTCTTAGACATCCAAGTATCCTGCACCAGCACATCTATATGTCTTGGACTGCCAAATGTGGTGCGCCATCACACGTGTATGTTATTGTTAGTATGCTGCACCATGGCTTTGTATATTGTGAAATGCTAGAAACGCGTAGACTGCTAGTTATGTTGCACCATCGCACCTGCATATCTCAGGGATGCTGAACACGCTACAACGCGACCCCACTGTGTGCTGGTGTTCACACCTATGTATCTACGCTGCACCAACATATATTCTGTATGACACTGTGTGCTTTCCAACTAATATATCTTTAAAACAAGCACTCGGCTAACTAATTATTCATGCATCAATGACTGTATATATGAATCACACCTAAGAGTGTCAGATTTCTATGTTTCACGTAGATCGATTTTATTAACTAAGCGAGAGCAGAATGTTATGTTGTTATTGCATGTGCAATTCGCCTGGAGAATTTTATTATACGTGCACATAATGTATAGTGGTAGAATGTATATAATGCATGCATATGAATTAGTTAATAATAACTGAAATTCACGTCTCTTCGTCTGATGAGTGTCAGTAAATGAGGCAACCTATTGAGTAGCAAAAATATATTTTGTCACAGCGAGTTAAGAAATTGCGAAGAATACCTCAAATATTGCTACGGAATTTCATAACACTGTAATTATTATTTCATGCTGAATCCGAGTTGTTGTTACGACGTTTCTATATGGTAGATACGTGTGTGTTTACGTTGCTTATATTACAATCCGGTTAGATACATTTATAACCTGTTTTATCACTCCAATACGTATTAGGATTCTATGTCAGTGTGCGCGCTTGCAAACGCATGCATATGAAAACGTGATTAATTTATCATGCTAGTATATATACACTCGGTGATCACGTTTCATAGGCATTGGGTCAACCGAGTTATCACCATTATGTTTATGTGTTGGTTCTTACATATATAATAGATTTATACATATACTGTATATATAAGTTTGTTGTTAGTTTGATTATGGTACTGCATCCGATATCATTATATTTGAATCGTCTACATGAAGCTGTTATTCTTGTGCATTTCTCCTATTTTTCGTGCATATGTATTACGATTGATCACCCCCCCCCCACACCTGAAATAATATACGTTAGCCCGTGTAACGTCAGTATTGTATTGTTTTCGCTTGTTTGTCGGCTGTGAAATTTCGCTTCTTTTGGTCCAATGCACGTGCAACGAATAATTCATACATTAGCGTGGTTAAACATCAGAATAGAGAGAAGGGATCCCTTTCGTGTAGCGAGACCACTACCCTCAAACCTATCATTGTCGCATCAACGTTGGAGATTGGCGATGTCATTAACGTTGGAGTTAACTAGAATTGACCCCATCAGACCCCATTAACGCCCACGGGACAAACCTAGAGCGAGTTTAAACCGTTGCGGTTGTTCTGTACTGCCTGTTACCGTAGTATAAGATAGTACTGTGCGCATAGAGGGTACAACCACTACACGAAATGAGCGCGGAAATAGATTTAATAGAGTGTCGGGTAAAATACGCACGCGCACGCACGCACACACACACACGCACGCGCACACACATACGCACGCACGCACACACATACACAAACGCGCGCGCACACACACATATACACGCGCACACATACAGAAACACGCACCCAAACGCGCGCGCGCACACACACACACACACACACACGCACACGCACA
>NW_014577143.1:12687-16965 GCF_000485595.1 Priapulus caudatus | reverse complement strand
GTAAGTTACATGGAGGATATAGAGTGTGTAAGTTACAGGGAGGATATGGAGTGTGTAAGTTACAGGGAGGATATGGAGTGTGTAAGTTACAGGGAGGATATGGAATGTGTAAGTTACAGGGAGGATATGGAGTGTGTAAGTTACAGGGAGGATATGGAGTGTGTAAGTTACATGAAGGATATGGAGTGTGTAAGTTAGAGGGAGGATATGGAGTGTGTAAGTTTGAGGGAGGATATGGAGTGTGTAAGTTCGAGAGGGTATGGAGTATGTAAGTTACAGGTAGGATATGGAGTGTGTAAGTTACATGGAGATTATGGAGTGTGTAAGTTACAGGGAGGATATGGAGTGAGGGTTAGAAGGAGGATAAAGAGTGTAAGTTACAGGGAGGATAGGGTCTATGTAAGTTACACCTAGGATAGGATAGCGAGTATGTAAGTTTATTAGTATAACTATATATGTAATATGCAATGCCTGACTAACGGCGGAAATTCCCTATTAAACGTGATTACTGGTGATTATAGGTGATTAACAGGTTATTTGACAGCACGCATTTGACATCTTACGAAATGATCGCACGCGACTCCACAAAAAAACTGCCACGGCATTTTTCATGTTTTTTATTCGATGCTCCTTCCCGCCACGTATACGACCTCACTTACACGCATGCGCGTATGTTTCTTGTTCGTACATAGAAGTCGATATGAGTTTCGCACCCATAAAAACGCGGACAATTTGCGTGAGTGAAGAACATTTCTCTGCCTACCGCCACTCGCGCATGATCACCGCTTCTGAGAAATATATTTGATAATGTCGGCATTTCACCAGTACATATTGCTGTTTTGCGCGGGTGAGTATAAATACATATCGTTAATGAGCTGTATATAATAAGAAGTATAAATTATAATGTGACTTGTTGCTTTTCCACGCGTAAATTATTGTTACACTTTCCCAGTCTATAAACGAGCTAAGACTATCCGTTAGGCAATAGTATAGTATTATAACATCTAGTCTTTGGTTAATTGGCAAGTAAATGCTCATTATATGCACGTCTAAGTACGTCGTATTAATTTAGTAACTTTCAGCTATTTGCGCCACACGTGTATGTGATGAAAATCATCTAGCTTCGCCGATGAGATTCGCATTTCATAAATGAATTGCGTTAAATCATTCTCTTTTATGCTTACAGGTCTAACGCTCGTGGACGCCTTATTAGAGCATCGGCTACTGCTGCAGCGTAACACAGCACATGATGATAAAATCGCGGCTGAACGCCACCTTGCTACGCTGCAAGCTGGTTCGGTGCGTGGGTGCGCCTTCCACTGCGTGGACACGGAATACTGCAAGTCTATCGGATTTGTGTCAACCTCAGGCCGTTGTGAGCTTATGTTTGGCACAGAGAGGCAAAATAGTAATGAGACAATTTTTATCGAAGTTCCTGGGCTGAAATACTATGATGCGAAGAAGAAATCACCAGCAAGTATGTTATTAAATCTGTAATTTATTGAGCTCATCTGTCATTTATCTCAGTTATTAAATCCAATATTTATATATGTATATAAATATAAAAATGTCATATATATATATATATATATATATGTAAATGCACACGTACATTTATGCGTACACGCACAAGTGCACGCAACGCACTACAACGCCACTGACGACACGCACACGCGCGCGCACAACTGAAGCACACTTACACACAAGCGCCGGCGCAGTGCCCACACGCACACGCACGCACACGCCCATGCACGCACCCACGCCGGCACACCGAACAATGCAGCACGTACCACGCACACCAAACGCACACGCGCACGGCACACAGCACGACGCACCACGCCAACGCACACGCACACGCACACGGCACGCATAACGCGACACGCGCAGCACAACACGCCGCGCCACGCACACAACGCAGCCGTGCATTATCAGATAAGTTCTGAACGTGTGAAGTGATATTTATTTATGATTGTTATGTGTTTTATACCGATAACGCACGGTAGATTGATGTTGTTTGCCGACAAAAATATTGATTATTGTTTTACATCGCACTTACAGTGTGCCTGTACGCCGGAGCCACGACTTTCCCGCTGGGGTTAGGAACTCCTTCCATGCCTTCTGAAATACATGCGACCTGGTCATCAATCTTAACGGACCACTTCTTTGAGCAAATTAAGCTGGCGAGCTCAAAGGCATTTTGCCATGATTCCGAACAATCACATTGGATCCAGGTATAGACTTTTTTTAGAACCCGTCTAAATTTATAATTTTAATTACCGCATATGAACTTTAATATTTTAACTGTGAAAGTACCATATAGAGCATATAATTTATTTATTTTTATGAATGATATTATGATAATTCGGATACTATGAGGGCTGTAATACATGATTAAACCCCGCGTATCACATTATATACATTGCTTCAACGTAAGATACAAACATAACGACGCGCGCGTCGCTGTGCGCACCACCCACGGCGCACGCTTATTACATACGCACGCACGCAGGCACGCCACAACATGACGCACGCACGCTACACAACACACACACACACACACACACACACACGACACACCACCACACACAGCACACAACACACACCACATAATACACACATTCACAACAACGCACGCACGCTCGCATACACACACACACACACACATACACACATTCACAACAACGCACGCACGCTCGCATACAAACGCACGCACGCACAAACGAGCGCGCGATCTCGCACACACGATTATTACACCCGAAGCTTGATCTATAGAAATTGATGTAACGAATTGTATTTTTGCCATGGACTCACTACGCTGATTTATGTGGTTTTCAACTTCTTGCCCAAAACAGGTACAACATGAAATAGAATACAACATACAAACTATTGTTATAATAAAATATTTCCTATTTTCCGTTTCGTAGTTTGATTTGGGCGGCTTGCTAGGAGTCGTTAAAATCACTACACAGAAACGCGGCAATGGCTATTCATGGGTCAAAACCTATAAGCTGCAGCACAGTGACGATGGAAGATCGTGGACAGATTACATGGAAAACGGTTCGACTAGGGTATAGTGAGAGTTTTTTATTTACTCGATATTGCCGCAATAGCGTGAAACCCCCATCTTCCGCTTTCCATAAGTCGTGAAAATAATTTTAACATTATTTAAAATCAAATGTACATAGTCGGGCATATTAACTTCAATACGATTGTTGCGATTATTTACGTTTGTTGTTCACGATCGTCACTCTATGTAGTTTGCTAAGTCAATTATATGCAAGAGCGTGATAGCTAAATATAACGAGAGAGTAACAAATAAACAGCGCGAAGGGCTAGATTCATACTGAAGTGTTGCGCAACCCCTGGAGTAATCGTTGTAACATTTTGTTGTTGCAGGTGTTCAAAGGTAATAACGACCAACGATACACCTGTAACTCACTCTCTGAGTCCACCCATCGTCCATCGCTACCTACGATTCGTAATGCTCACTTTCAATAAGGGTCCCTGCGTTAGGCTTGACTTGTCCGTATGTCCGGTTTGGTAATTATAACAGTATTCATCTCTATGCAAAAAAAAACTTTCGATAACTAATAAACTTTCAATCCCGGTCAATACTATATCTAGATGATTAATAATTGAGATGCCATAAAAATCAAGGCTATCATTCGATAATTATCGTATATATTCAGACGAGCCGGGCAACATTGACCAATGTTTGATATTCGGTGATATTCACACCGAATAATTTTCCATAATCTATATATTCGGATAAGGTCAAGAGCTAATAATACATTATCTTTATCTATAATCATATATAAAGTTGTTCAGCCGAATTAGTCCGTACTCACATAACTAGCGAACTCCGCAGCCTAGAGGAAAACTAAAAGATATTTTCAGAATCAGCACGTCTGGGAGGTGGTTCTGGCTGAAACAAAAATTTTAAAAAGTTAAAAAGTTAAAAATTGATAAAAATCCTATTGATCAATAGATGGCGGTGCGTACAGATTAACATCACGTACGTGTGAATCCATGGTGTATACCCTTAACGACGCAGTGGCCTAATCGCTAGAACATCCGTCTCCTACACCGGGATTACGGGTTCGAGTCCCAGCTGGGGAACTTATTTTCCCCTTTTTTCTCTTTTCCCCTTTACCTACCTCTTTAGTATGTATTATTTTTAATTTCTTACTTTTTAATTTTAATTTTTAATTTTTAATGTCTTTTATCTTTTGATTTCTTGTTATTTTTTACTGTTTGCGATGGGATGGGATGGGATGG
>NW_014577143.1:10225-12662 GCF_000485595.1 Priapulus caudatus | reverse complement strand
TACTACTACTACTACTACTACTACTACTACTACTACTACTACTACTACTACTACTACTACTATTACTACGACTACTATACTACTACTACTACTACTACTACTACTACTACTACTACTACTACTACTACTACTACCACCACGGTTCTAGGCTGCATAGACGATACCTTGCTTCGAAGGTTGTGATATTTTAGTCTTATAAAGTCGTAACTACTCGTATAATGTTTCTAACAACGGGCTCCGTGTTGTAATCCACACCAGTGAAGGTCTGTTTTTCTGACAACTATTACACAATGTAGGGAAGCATTGGATTAGCAATGTGTGATTTTATTAGCCGTTGATTACATAATGAGTTTAAATCCTACCTTATACTCGCTATCATTAATATATTATAATTGACTTATAATACTGTTACATATTGCACATAGTGCATCAATTTTACAATATGACTTAATAATATTCATGATATCTTCCTGTGTTTTTAAAACAAAATCAAAGCAACCTCGTGTCATTTTAAAAATTATGTATTTCTTCAAACTCCATTAAATAGTTCCTCGATTAGTTAAAGTATTACGAGCAAAAAATTCCGTCTTTGCATCTGTGAGAAATTATACATGAAAAATACAATCTTGTTAACCAGTAGTGATAAACAACAGCCGAGATGCTGTGTCTGCCGTCGCATGTGTAAAGAATACTTAGCAGTATTTTATGTTTCTAGATGATAATTAAATATAAAAATTAACGAAATAGGATCATTATATTATAGATAAGAAATCATTTATTAACGTCGGTGTGCTTGTAGTTTAGAGTAAATACATATTTTGGGGATTGGGTTGTGGCAAGTACTAGTGCTAAACATCGTCTATCGAGCGCTGACAAACATTCCTAGCTAGTGTTCGCCTAGTTACGTGACATTGCATTGTGTAGCGTTACATTGCCGGACAGAATGCAGCGTGGCTTCCGCTTATGGTTGGCCGTCATACTCAGAAATAATTATCTATAAAAATTATTGGACTTTCACCTAATCAGAGGTCGTGTTACGTATAACTTAATCACGGATAAAATATTTTTACCGCGGTAAAATGATTGCCATTTTACCCAATCACAGGTCTTGTTACACATAATTTAACCACGGGTGAATTATTTCTACCGCGGTAAAAATAATTATTTCTGAGTACGACGGCCACGAGTGACGTAATCTCTTAAGCTCAGGTTTAAGTTAGCGGCTTAAGCTCATGCTTAAGTTAGCGGCTTAAGCTCAGGTTTAAGTTAAGACTCAATCTCAGGTTCAAAACTGAGCATTATAATGTATTCTGTCCACAGAAAAAAGTCGTTGTTTGCTGACCTTTGAGTAGCGCAAAAGCATAACTTTGCGTGCTATTTAAACGCGTTTCGCCTCTTTAAACATCATATATGTAACTATATTTAATTCGTTTATCATATCGCGGGTTTACTTGAGTGTTGAAGGCGCAATTTTTATCAATCGTCAACCAAATTGTATTCGGCTGTGTGACTGTTTGTGAACAAGGAAAGTGAGAGTAGCACCGCTACGTATGTCATCATAGGGAGAGCAATACGTCATCACAGAAAATGCGCCGCACGTCCATATAGGGCGCTATAAGTTAGTTGAGTCAAAGCAGTGTAAGAAATAGACTGAGAGTTGGAAGACGAATGTACACTGCAAATCCTAACTTCGCATTACTATATGTGTATACCATCGTAACAAAACAATTCTGTAAAATCAATAAAAAAATTTGTTTGAACAGTGGACAATGAGTATAGACAAATTTGTTTTCTCAAGCCACAATTAAACACATACACGATATTACTGACCAGAGCGTCTATATGAGGAAAAAGGGAGAATTTTTAATGAGAGCTGGGTAACTGGCTCAAAATCCTTTTCGCAGTTGTCGAGAAAAGCATGGCACGTTAGGAACAGTGGCGGCAGCAGCGGCACTAGCAACATGCAACAACACAAAAGTTAGTCCCTTGAACAATATAATTATCACTTATTCTATAAACGCTTTAAAATCTACAGAAATTTTTCGTGGTACAAGAATGTACGTCAATGCATGCTGTATTAAACTAATTCTACACTATAATCAAACCTCGAGAACTCCCAAAGAAATACCAATGCTAGTTGCCTATTGTTAACGTTATACTTTCTGTGAATACCGGACATTGGTGTCGCTGATATGTGCTTATTAATATAGGTAAATAAGTGGTTGTTAACGATATTATGAAAAAAACTTGTATTACCGGAATAGAGTGGAATTCTGTGTGAACCCGGTGTGTATCATGAGTAGCATGGCGTTGACGAAGCAAGTCTCATAAACAAATACGTGTATGTTAAATAACAGCGTGTGTGTGTGTGTGTGTGTGTGTGTTTGTGTGTGTGCGTGTGCGTGTGCGTGTGCGTGTGCGTGTGCGTGTGCGTGTG
>NW_014577143.1:6569-9930 GCF_000485595.1 Priapulus caudatus | reverse complement strand
AGTGGGTGCGAAAACGACTCGGGTCGGAATCGACCCGAGTCGTTTTCGCACCCACTCCAGAGTGGGTGCGAAAACGACTCGAGTCGAAAACGACTCGAGTCCTGGTTCATTTTTGCCGTGTGAACGCGCGACTCGGGTTGGAATTAGTACGTCACAACACGAAAGTAAACAGAATAGTTGGAAGCAAAGATCGTAGAGTGAACGGCCTACGGCACTTCGAGTCGGCCTACGGCACTCTAGTATCTTTGGTTGGAAGTCAGTCAGAAGAGTTTGATTGTTTAATTCGCATTGTTCGCTTGGACGCATTGTACTTTTTTCTCAGCTCGCATCTTTCGCATAGCGTCGTGTGAACGCTCTCTTCAACGACGCTCCGTGTCGTTTTCGACACGGGTCGTTTTCGACCCGAGTTCCTTCGCTCCGTGTGAACGCGGCTATAGTGTCTTCCAATCACAGCCTACGCCGCACCAGTCGTTGATATTTTTAAATATGGGGACCCATTGGACCACCAAATCGCCGATTTCAGGAACTAGGGCATTCTGCTATGTTAGAACGGTTTCCTACGATAGAGTTTGCCACAAATACGAAAATAACACGCTGTTTTCGCATCTCCGCAATCAGAATAAGCCCCGCCTTCTTTGTTGATGGGCATAAATGGGGCGTCAACGACGTGACCCGTTACTGTACCTACTCTCTTTCGCCAGCCTGTTATGTTATTATGTTATGTTATTATGTTATGTTATTATGTTTACTTTTAGTAAATAATGAAATGCCTGGCCGATGCATTTCGCATCGAAGTGGAAAAATTCGGCATTTTTACCCGCTTTCGGAAGTGAACAAGTGCGTCATTCATTGAACATTGAAGTTTTTCTTAAAATTAAATAATTCCGAAAATCCCTAACCGCGTTACTCGATTGTTTTAGCCAATGAACGCAGCTGTGTGTGTGACGTCTTGCCCGCGCGCTTTATGCTGGGCTTAGCGGGTCTCGACATGGATATCGGAGGCAGGCACCTCACAACACGCGTGTTTGTTTACATATAGCTTTGTGACATGAGGATGGGCGGTGTTGGGGAGTTCTACGATGATAACCTCGTAATTTCTCAGAATTTCTCAAGGTGCATGGAACATTTTACCAATTTAGTGGTGTCAGTTAGTCACCGATATGTCACAGTAACTACTAACCGTATATGTTTCACATGCGTTCACCTATTTTGCACACAGGCGGTCGATCATTGTGAAAAATTGTGTGAATATTTATTTTTATTGAGACGGTCCAAGTGCCTGTGGTTTCAACGGTCTTGTACGTCAATGCACGTGCGTCAAGAGCCACAAACTCAACACAATTTCATCTCTGTTATCGTTTACGCCTGACTGCGTGATTGATCAGGGAGGAGGTGCATGTAAGAGGGAGACATTTTCTTTGGGGTTCCGAAAAACACAATTCCACTTGACAATTTTATGGGCCATTTCAATTGGAAGCTCTGCATAATAGACCCCCAACAAGCCCTTTGACTGACTAGTCAAGAAATTCAAAGGTGTATATATTGCTCTTATTTAGCCGCCGATAGTTCTTATTTAGAAGAAAGTCTTCATTGTTATCTTCTAAAACTACAGACCATCCGCTGACCGCTGTGGAGACGTGCGCCGGGCTTCGAATTTGGCGCACGTCTCCACTGCGGACAGCGCTTCATACTTGAACATCCCCGCGGTCGCGTTCGCATATCCCGCGGCTGCGGAACTGCGCGTCTCATCCGCGCGCAGCGCTCATATTAGGATCAACAGCAAAGCTGTGCCACGCAATCTTGTATCATGTCTCTCTGGATCAGCTAGACTGGGAGAAACGTGGGATACACATATTTATACGACAGTTTCTTAGAGCCAGGGTTAATGCAAACCCATAAGGTTTAAATCACAAAAAAACAAAATTAAACTATCATTTACTTGTGTGTACTATCGTGTACTTTCCGTGCAAAATGCTCTTATATGTCTTTTACAATATTTATTGCTATTGTTTTATTAGCTTCTATAGCAACAATAATAGTTTTCTTATTATCAAGAAATAGAGTTTTAGTGAATAATGGCAAAATGTTCCAGATGGTATGATGCTCGATGCATATATATTTAAAAAGGGAAATATATATACATGGATTGGTTATACACCATAGATTAATTTGGGTGTTATGATACGTCCTTATAAGCCAGTCGAGCAGTTCAGTAATCGGGTGCAGAGTGTCCGAGACACTATCAACCGTCCTTGTCATTGATCGCTGGAGTTTGGCTGATCTGATTAGTAGGTGATTGGTGTCCCCCGTTCAACTCATCAGAGACTCTCCCGATGCTCGGCGCTCGGTCTGCAGAGTCCCACCATCCAGGGTTTAGAGAAGCGGCGCATCCAAGTCAACCAGTTCAAATTCTGGGGGGATCTGCAAGTCTTCCACTGGCGTTTCGAGCTGCACCCATGTTGGCACTACAAGTGGTAGTTTGCCTTCGTTTTGCGTTTGTGATAAATAAATAAGTTACACTTCTATTACTGCTTGTAATTTCGTTTCGATTTCCGTTCGAATTCGACGAAGTTCTTTCTGATACCGCACGGAATTGCTCTATCACGATACACATGATGAAATATACAATATCGTTAATTTTACACGAGATTTTCTACTATTATTATCTGTGTTCGTTTTAACTATTGTCACGTCAATATTAAGTAATACCAAGAGCTAATATAATACCTGATAATACTGATATGGAGTATTGGTTTTATGATCGTACGTGTATGGGTGCATAGGAGCCTGTGTAGTCGTATGACTATCTATCTATTATATGACTATAAGGAATATAGTTTTTTAATATCAAATTACACAGATTAAGGATCTGCTATCTAATGTTGCCATAATGTGGTGTTTATATGGAACATCTGTATGGCATGGTATAAATTGTGTATGCGCATTACGTGAAAATCGAGAAAATAAGGACCTTCCCACATACTCACGTGACGTACGTAATCTAATATCTATTTGAGTTCGTATGTATGTATGTATGTATCTTCCCTATAGGCGGCCAAACCGCCCAAGCGATCTGGATGCAATTTTCACAGGGCCATCTCTTATACCCGGGGAGTGTTCCTAGCTGAAAAAAACCTGCCAATCCGTCAAACTCACCGAAAAATCCGTGAAAAACCCCTCAAAGACAAAAATCGATCACTCATTCTATCAGCTGCTGGTATTGTGAAACCGAAACCGATACTAAAACAGAGCACAACCAGGAACCTGTTCAGAGGTTACGACTGCATTGTTTATCAAGAGGCTTTGAAATGAGAAGTGCAACCCATTCGTACATGCTGTTAGAATAACTTTTTCTTATTTA
>NW_014577143.1:1661-6544 GCF_000485595.1 Priapulus caudatus | reverse complement strand
TGTCTCCAGCCTATAATTTATATATATATCTCTGATATTTCTACACTAATATATACTCTCTAATTTTTTGGGTGTACTGTCCTTAAGTGACGGTGCTAGCGCTTACACCTACGATGTTGTGCCTGAGTATCTTATAATAATAAACGTCAAACGCTTATTTGTTCTCGGCCAAGCTTATTATCTCATTAGGTTATATTTTCTTAAAATACTTAATAAATAAGAGATTGTCACCTTATCTAGTTTGGTATCAATGAGTATCTCCATAATAAGTTTGATCGACGGTCTATATGAATTGTCCTGCTATAACTATCCAACTCGTCAACACAAAACCGCTATAATCTCGATCATCTTCTAAGTATCAGCTCGGCACATGGAATTAATAGTCTATAACCATGATGATAAATAGTGAATTACATTTCTCAAGATTTAGCTCATAAGTGATTGTCACTAAATGTCTAGCTCTCTGTCCTGACTCTCGCTCTAGCTGCTGTCATGGCATTTTGCTTCTGTAGGCCTTCGCTTCCATTCATTTGTTCATTCGTTCATGTCTGTCTCTAGTTACGCACACCGCACTACACACACCGACACACCACACAGCACTCACACACACACACACACACACACACACACACACTACATCACACATAACATCATCAACTCACGACAACGTCTCCTCACTATCATTACATTCTCACCACAATAGCCTAACACCACGATCATATCACAGCAAAACAGCAACACTCACGTTGGATTAGCAAGATGTCGAAAGCGGATATGCCGTTTTCTGATATCATTAGAGAAAATTCCGTTTTTTCAATGTGAGAGGAATGAGGGATTGCGCGGCCAAGGCATTCACTAGACAATATCCAAGCATAGGACCAGATCCGTCACGCCTCCTGAGATATGTATATCTAATTCATCAGATCTTGACGAGTATAAGTGGTCGTACTGACTCGTGAGGCTGTGAGATAGTTGCAAAAGAGACGAGAGTAGAGAAGAGAGAGAATCGATGACGTTAATTGATGAGGACATGGATATGGTTCCGAAGACAGATAAGAACGAATAGATAGAGAGAGACACAGTTCAGTTAGAGAATGAGACGGCACGAATAACAGAGGACGAGAGGAGCAAAGAAGTGATACGTATAACATGAGCATCATGAGAGTGATCTTATTAGATAGTATAGATACCCGAGAATTTAGTTGTATAAGAATAGAAAGCATACGTGCTGAGATAATGCGATAGCAGCTGAGTGAGTGGGGGAATGAGATGTTAAGACGTGCACGATTATCGACGACATGTTGCCAGCTGAATGTGATTCGTAGCCATAATTGATGCTAGAACCGAAGACGATGAGAGAGATAAACACGCATACGCCAATTACAGGATGTGTCTAATCATTGAGGAGGTTTTGATGATACGAGTGGTAGAGTGACTCTGGACAAGCACAGTGACTAGAGTGATGGCACACATGTTTAGTGTAATAGAAGCTTGTGTTTGATAATCTTCGATTTTCGCACCGCACCAATGAGTGTAACGAAGAGAGTATCTGAGATAGTATTACCAAGGAGAGATGGATTGACTAGCATATTGGTTGGAGAGAGTAGTGAAAGAGAAGTGAGATAGAGAGGTAAGAGAGATGGAAGTCATGAAGAGCCATCGTGAGAGAGTCAGTGATTTTTCCCAATGAGGTGAAATGACTCGAGAGATCGAGAGAGGGAAAAGACGAGAGAGAGAAGAGCAGAGAAGAGAGAGAGAGTGAGAGGACGAGAGAGTCATATCTGACCAGGAGAGAACGAGAGAGGAGAGAGAAAGAGAAAGGAGATGATTGATCTAGAGTGAGAGAGAGAGAGACGACGAGATAGTAAGAAGGAGAGAGAGATGATCGAGAGATGAGAGAGGATTCTCATTAAATTATACACATATAGACTTTGCTCCCTCTCTGTTTTCTCTTCCTTCTTATACATTCTCTCTCAACATTACATCTCTGTCTCTACTCTCTCTCTCTCCTTAATATTCTTAATCGTCTTCGTGTCTCTCTTCGGCTTCTCATTCTCTCTTCGCTCTGTTTGAAAATTCTCGGCTGCTCGCGGATATCTCTTTCTGCTCTTTGTTATGTTATGTCTCTTAGATTTTCAGATATTAAGAATGAAAACCCCACTTATACTCAGAGGTTTCTCTTCCTGCAGGCCACTCAAGCCTACCACCGAGAAAGACCATCCTAGCTCATTTACTGGAGCTTGATCAGCAGTAGTCGCACTCGTCACCACAACCAGGCAACAACATATCAGAAAACATTGACACACAATAAACGAAATAATAAATAACAACAGACAGAACGTAATTAGTCAGGCCGCGAATCAAATTCGGGCGGTCTGGCGCAACGCACTGCCACGGATGACGTTTGACCTTGAGATCAACTCCGGCTCCATACGGCTGCCTCAAGCGAAGAACGTAGCCAGAAGCAGCAGCAACAACAACAACAGCAGCTAGCAATTCACAAACAACCAAGCATGCCAGCAGCAGCAGCAAGCAGCAGCCAGCGGGGCAGCCACCACTGGCCTTCGTTGGACCAAAGGATTTTGCTCATTGGTCGGGCGGGCACGGGGCAGACGGTGTTGCGAAATTCCCTCATTTAACACGATCAATCTCTGGATATCCACACCACGTCCCAGGTATCACATCATACAACCACACCACAGGCACACGACACGAGTGCAACACACGCGGGGCCTAGGACACACGACACAGCACCACAGAGACACCACCACACGACACACCCACACACCCACCTACACGACCACACACACAACGAACACGACGATCCTCGCCCGCTTGTACCCATACACACACACACACACACACGGCCAACACACAGGGATCGACCCATGGCACAAACGCCGCACCATGTAACCACGGACTAACATCCCCGGAACACACACTCAACATCGAAACACACACACACACAACACACACACACACAGGCACACAACACTGTACAACCGCCACACAGGAGCATACGCGCACACACACACACGACCACACACGCACATTCAACGCACATAACGACAGCAGCACACAACTGCACATCACCACCATATCCGAGACGCGAGCGCCACCTCAGGTAGGCATGCATCGCTAGCTGACGCTTGCTGCGTAAGGAGGGCTTCGTGGAGAACCGGACACACACACCACACACGAACAACACACACACCACACACAGACACAACACACAACACACCTACAACTCACCACACACACACAAACACCTCTCGCTCTCTCTCTGATTATTAGTAGTATGAATTAGTAGCACGATTTTACCCAGCGCAGCGGGTACCCGCAGCTAGTGAGAAATAAACCAAATTTAGAATAATAATAATACAATTTGAATAAAAAGTAATTTGTTTTGAGACTTGCCGATAGGGGACGCAACGCACTCATTAATAGAGTAATAGGTAATAATAGATAATAAATAGATAAATTTCAAGATTTAATAGAGTGTAATTACTGTACGGTATTACTGGAGACGCGTAGAGATCTCAGCCATGCCTATCAACAGGTGAGCGACATCTCTCGCTCCGCAAAGCCTTGCTTTCTTCTTCCTCCTCCTTCCTCCCTCTTCTCTTCTTTTTCTTCTTTAATGTTCTACATTGCTCGGTCATTATAATTCAATCTCACCACAGAGATGAAAATTGTGCTATTGTTTGTTATGGCGGCGCAATTTAAATAAAATTTAAATTTAAATTTTGTTACGGCGCAAATCAAAAGCCGATAGTCACGTGATCTCTGTGGTGAGATTGATTATAATTATGATATTTATATGATAGGTCTGATATCATAGATTTGATATTGATAGACACCTGATTATGTAGTACTATACGGACCGGTGGCCATTGCGAGTAGAGTGTATCTACACGAAGCAGCATTGTTCCCTATATATCGTATAGTTTCCCTATATATAGTTTCCCTATATATCACGGAAAGTAGCACACTGGAATTAGGAAGCGGGCGGCAACTAGACTATTTGGAAGAATTCCAAATTGGAGAAAACTGAAGTTCGCGCTTACAGGTGAGCTAACGAGGGTGACGTTAGTTTGTTGATGAACGTGCGCCCGCCTCAGGGCCACCCGCTTCCGGACTCGCTCAAGGATAAATAGTCTCGAAGGTTATTTGCATCGCATTTCGGCTTGTTTTCACGCACACGCTGTGATACGACACATTTTATTTCTCCTCGCGATCTCTCTACGATATGCGTGTTGCAATACCCTCGTAACTACGATACATAAAATGATACGATACGCGGAAATGGGAACGCACGCAATCGCCAACTCATTCCTTTACCGTCGATAGCGTTATTGATGGATGGGCGTTAAAGTGCATACACCGCTAATTTTCTGAGATTTATATCTGTGAAAAAATTACGGGTAATGCTGTTACAGAAAATGATGCGCCACTAAATATATCGGCAATATATTAGCTGATAATATTGCAATGTAAATGAGTTAAAAATGCTTATATAATATATCTGCGAGATTTAACATATTGTTCGCACATATATATATTCTGTTTAGTAAGAGTGTACCAAACCATACCAACCATTTTTTTAAATATTTCGTTTGAGAATGTTTGTCGAAGTAGCTAGATAATATAAGTTAGCAAATAGCTTCAATTACTGTGTTCTTGACTCAATTAATTTGCGATAGAGAATCTGAGCCTAGATTTCCAGACAAGCTAAACTCGGATATTTTTATTGCCAAATTTACCGTTTGGTTATTTGTTACCATCTCCGTGCGCGCACGCGCGCGCGCGCGCACACACACACACACACACACACACACACACACACACACACACACACACACACACACACACACACACACACA
>NW_014577142.1:757517-757965 GCF_000485595.1 Priapulus caudatus | reverse complement strand
GGTGTTAGTATGTGTGTGTGTGTGTGTGTGCGTGCGCGTGCGCGTGCGCGTGCGCGTGCGCGTGTGTATATGTGGGGACCGTTCACCAGCAATGCAATGTACATAGGATGTACGGTCTACAGCTGATATTGATGCTTTCATGCCTAACACACGCACGCACGCACGCACGCACGCACGCACGCACGCACGCACGCACGCACACACACACACACGTTGCACCGCCGGCACTCGTTCAATGAACAACAGCAGATGATTCGCAGACGATCAGAGCTGGCCGCTGCTTGCCGCTGCTGGCCCGCAGGCGCTGGCGGTGCGACGCACACGCACGCCTTCCGTAAGTAGTACAGTGGCCATGGCAACGTAAACACTGCCTCTCTTTTTTTTCACACACGCACGCACGCACGCACGCACGCGCACACTGTCGCTCTCTCTCTCTCTCTCTCTCTCT
>NW_014577142.1:751261-756947 GCF_000485595.1 Priapulus caudatus | reverse complement strand
CTCTCTCTCTCTCTCTCTCTCTCTCTCTCTCTCTCTCTCTCTCTCTCCCTCTCCCCTCGCTCTCTCTCTCTCTCAAGCAGCTTCGAGGCACGAGGTACGCTGTTACGCTGTCAAGCGGGCTGTCACGCACGAATTCCCCGCTCTCCGCTCTGCTACTGCCCCATGATTTACAAGCGTGACAGCTTCCCAATACGTTCCACCAAGGTTCCACCCAACAAGCATGTAGTATATAGCACAGCAATTTCCGGCACAGCTGCTGCTGGCGGATTTCTCCTGTTTTTTTTTTCGACACCTCGTATATGACACGATAGAAAAAAAAATCACGTATTCCACGTTAACATTCCGATTCATAAATTATTCTGCTTATTTTGCAACATAGAATGACGCGTTGAATCAGGGCGCCTAATAGTATATGTCAGTACTACTGCATTAAAGCTAGACGAATTTTAAATATACATAAAACCAAGAGTTAACAAAGACAAATAAGTGTCTTTATTAACTCCTGATAAAGCTAGTGCTTTTACCGGTTTTCCAGTTTTTTTATTATTAGATATACACACAGTCTGGGAATATACAGGACCAAGATAGGACCTATATGTGTCTGCGTGCGTGCGTGTGTGCGTGTGTTCGTGAGAGCATGCGCGCACGTGTGTGTGTATGTGCGTGCGTGCGTGCGTGCGTGCGTGTGCGTATACGTATGCGATCGCACAGTCCGGTGTAGGAAACTGCGATATTATTCTATGATAAAAGCATTTATATTACTCGATGTTGATCTAGCGCCTGCTCAATATAAACATCTTAATCATCAAAACCCAGCAACACGACAAAGCAATGTGTACACGCATAAGGCCAAAACAAAATATAGGTG
This sequence comes from Priapulus caudatus, assembly GCF_000485595.1. NCBI lineage: Eukaryota > Metazoa > Priapulida > Priapulimorpha > Priapulimorphida > Priapulidae > Priapulus > Priapulus caudatus. Next base: position 756,079 of record NW_014577142.1, on the reverse strand, counting down.
TGGTTACGGTTTCCCGACCGACCCTATTTATTCCCAGCGACCCTAAACATTTTATTGTCAATTTTCTTTAAAAAAAAAAATTTATGAATTAAACAGTTCCTGCTTCAAAGGTCACAACGCACATCCTTCGGACATGGTTCGTAAATAAAATATTTCAAGAAAATAAAATGTTTTCCCTACCTACCTACCCTATTTTTTCGGCATGTAACGGTAACCACACATATATTTTGTTTTGGCCTAAGGAACACTCCACTATACTGCGCACGTTCGCGATCCGATATAATATTCATGATACATACATACATATATAGTAATATATACTATGGTTGAATTACTTGTACGCTTCCTTTGTAGACACAAGCTGATTTGCGTAAGATTTCTTCGCTTTTTTACTATAGTTTTACAGCGACACCATCTACTCCTGTGCTATGTAATACGGTATGTACTTATAAAAGCTGCCAAAGATATTAAAATCCACATTATTTTTTGAGAAATTGATAAATATGTGTCGAATAGTGCCGGACATTTACTCCTTTCAATATTAGGCTGTTTACTAACGAGTTGACGTATTTATCATGATCTTTTTGGGCATGATTGCCAATATAACCTAATTCGCGAACATTGTCTTTGATACATTTTGCGGTATTCAGCTTAAAATCTAAATTTGTCCCAAAAATACATGCAATCATAGAAATTTCTTAATGTTTTGTTGAACGGCGACTTCGCGGCGTTGGGATTGCGTTTGCTTGGATTTCCGCGGCAGCTCCGGCACTGTAAATAAGTGACCTAGCATTATGGCAGTGGTATTAGTCTGAGTGTGGAAAGGGCTGCATGCAGTTTGATTACGATGCTGTGCGTCGGACGCTTGTGACAGATCGGTGTTCAAGACACCGTCCACGTACAGATTGCAGACTTCCAAAAACATCTTGCCCTGATGAATTCAACTTGTACATCGCCATATGGGACATATGGCCAATGAGCTATCTGATATTTAACGGATATTGATTACTTTGGTTATTTCTACTACATTATAGGGGGGTTACAGCAATGCTCAGAAACAGGACACAGACAGAAGATACACAGAACAACAGCGAATGCTGAACTTTGAAACTCAAGCAAGACGATAAAAAGAACGTACAAAACGGCGCCCCTATATATTCAGCAAATGCTTACCTTTTTGTGTTTTTGTGTCTTTTTTAAGAGCCGAACAAACGGTTTTCAACGGAGTTACGTTTACAACCAACGTCCCGTGTAATTCATCGATCTCTTCTGTGAATTGGCGCTATTTGGATCGAAACTGCGGAGCCTTTCACAAAACATCAATACATTACGATTACAAAACAACATTCGCCAAATTATAAGTATAGATTATAGTAAGATGCGTACCATCAGCTATGCACGCAACTAGCGGCTCCTAATTTAATTATATCACATAAAGAGACGGGATGTGCAGGGAATACGTGTACACGAAACGTCATCACAGACTTCACAGTAGCTGTGAGAATCTGCCTTCACTCCGACACGAACACATGGATGCGTTGAGATCGGGCACCATATAGTGAAGCTACGTAAATAAACAGTAGAATTAGACTATATATATACACGCGATCAATATCAGTGAATGATTTCAAACAGAGAGAAACGTATTTGACATGGCTTCAAACAGAGAGGAAGGTATTTGACATGGCTTCAAAAGAGGAACTAACGTATTTGACTGGTTTTCAAACAGAAGGACGTATTTGAACATGGGCTTCAACGAGAGGAATGTATTTGACATGGCTTCAAACAGAGAGGAATGTATTTGACATGGCTTCAAACAAAGAGGAATGTATTTGACATGGTTTCAAACAGAGGAACGTATTTGACATGGTTTCAAACAGAGATGAAGGGATTTGACATGGCTTCAAACAAAGAGGAACGTATTTGACATGATTTCAAACAGAGATTAATGTATTTGACATGGTTTCAAACAGAGGAACGTATTTGACATGGCTTCAAACAGAGGAACGTTTTGACATGGCTTCAACAGAGAAGGAGGACGCTATGTGACATGGTTTCAAACAGAGAGGAACGTATTTGACATGGCTTCAAACAGAGAGGAACGTATTTGACATGGCTTCAAACAAACACAGTCGAATCACATGAGAGGGGGTGTTAGAGAAGGCTTGACACCGTGAGAAGGGTGTTTGAGATGGCTTCGCACACAGAGAGAAGCTTGAAGCGGTCACACACACACACACTAAGACATTTGTTTGGCACAGCTTCATATAGTGTTTAAGCGAGATGGAAACAAATACAGCAGCTTCGCATATAGGAAGGAGGACTGTTAGTGAGGCGAGCACGCACGCATCTCAGTGTATGACGCAGGCAGCTACGCACCGCTCGACACACACCATCTGGGGCCCGCCTGCATGCCGACGTTCATTTCAAATTCAATCGAATCTGACGGATCCGCAAATAGGTTCTCTACGGTATTTTTTTTACCGTAAAATATTTCGTTGTTTTTTTTTGGCGAGGGGTCGCCGGGTCGCTAAATAACGATGAGGATGACGATGATGATGACGATGACGATGACGATGACGATGACGATGACGATGACGATGACGATGACGATGACGATGGATAAATGCCCGCTAACCAGTGAGGTTGCTTGAACACAGCGATTGAGGAAGTAAATATATCAAAGACTCCTTCTCCGTTAAATTCTTCCGTCGTGTCACGTAAATTCTGGCATGCGTTTATTATTAAAAGGCAGAGCGTTTACACTTGCCTACGCTACGTATATAGCAGGCAGAAAATATCCGCTTGAAATTGTGTTTAATTCAATCCTTTAGCTATAAACTACACTGCCGCTATATAAACGGCATTTCGCATTTCCTGCTATTCATTTGTCTTCCGTAAGTCGAAACAGCTGCCGCTCAGAAGAATGCAATTTGATTTAACTTTTATTATTAACTTGCCATTACCAGAAACCGTCGTGAATGTGTTTCTCAAATTGAATTTACCTTCAGGTAGTTAGTATAGGCCTTTTTTAGTTTCCACGTAAACTATTAGCTTCGTTTTCCCAAAGCAATATAAACATCCACTTGTGATGAAATTTATTATTTATACGTGGCCTTCACTGCTTATCGCTACAAATTGCGTGCAGTATCGGTGACTACAACGCCAGAATAATTTTTGTTAGTAGAAATATCTCGTAAGTATTTCCGAAACAAAAATATCCTTATTGCCACGCGGGAGGGACGTCTTCAGAGAGGCAGCGGTCAGATTCAAGGTCAGAGCGGGACAACATGCACGTACTGCATGCCAGGCAATACTACGGATAACACGTGAGGAATATACAGAATGAAATACTGCCTGAGGACGGTAGATGTAGACGGACGTTACATTACCGACTTTATGTTGGGAAATTGGCGAGTTGGACCAATTTCGCAATTCGGCAACTCCGAGTTGGCGAAAATAGAACACGTTCTAATTGCCCGACTAGTTGCTATAGATCGGTTTGTCGCGCAACTTTTGCGTTTACACCGCCGATTGTCGGTTGTATAGTTTGGAAGTTGGTCCAATTCGCCAACTCGCCAAACAAAAGTCGGTATAGTGTAAACCCAGCTGTACACGTACAAGAAGCGCATACTTTACTAAATAAGTGTAAACGTAAAATGTAAACATTCAGAGTACGGATTACTAAAGTGAGTGAGGACGATACACGTATAGACATACAAGATGCGCATACTTTATACTAAATGGGTTTAAATTGATTACGTCACGAATTTCTAGCACCATCAAGTAGTATATTTGTGTGTTATTTGTACAAAAAAGAATGTATGAAAATACAATTAGTGTTTCTGTTTACTTTTCATGCTTATATACCTTCTTTATATGCCCTAATTTGCCGGTGAAAAACAGAGAGACGCCAGTAGGCTACTGGGGGAATAGTGTTAGACAACAGAAATTACCAAATCGCCTAGATTTTTGCAAATTTAGCCAACGTAAAATTTTTTTTATCAGGTGAGAGCTTGAGTATATATTTAGTAACGTTAGTTCTTACTTTTAATGTAAAAAAATGGGATTTTTTTTTATAAATTTTACCGTGGAAAATTCGTGACGTAGTCAATTTAAACGTAAAATGTAAACATGAAAATTGAGTACGGATTACTGTCAAAGTGTAAATCTGGTGAAATCCATCCTGCAATCGGTACTCATGCATGCAGCGCGTTATAAAGAATAACACGCCTCCAGCTCTTGCTAAGTGTCTTTCGTTAAGATGGCTATTTATATCTGAATACTAATATTTATTGTTGAAAATCATTGAGAGATTACGAGAAAAAACACATCGGGTGACAAAAACCAAGTCGAAAAATGGCCGGTGCGTAGTATGATGTAACGGGATATATAATAAAATATAAAATAACGCATTGTGCGCCCGCTGGTGCTGCCTCTAGTGGCGATGGTGGTAGTCACGTGCACAAGTAGGTTTGCACTTGATTCAAGCATGGCGCCGGTTATTTTTTAATTGTATGATAAAAGAATTTAAAAAATAATAGTTAAATGCAATTAAAGCGATATATAAACTTTCATTATGAGTTTCCGTTAAATCGTGCATTATTCATGTCGAAATTTTTGCGATCGGAAAACCGTGAATGATATATAATAACAAGCAGAAGCAATTAACGCAATCGGCTTTTTCCTGTTGATTTCTCATAAACTTTAAAAATTTTAAGTTGCTGCCGCCTAGCATAAAAGAACCGCTATATTTAACCGAGAACAAAAAAAACGCTGGCAACAGTTTTCCCCCGTTAAACTATCGACCGATACTAT
>NW_014577142.1:743975-751236 GCF_000485595.1 Priapulus caudatus | reverse complement strand
GCCCCTCTCTCGCTTGTGGTATCTCTCCTTCTACTCCCTATCTCATCTCGTCTTCGCCTCTGCGCTCTGCTGTATCCTGGTCCTCTGTCCCTGGCTCGCCCTATCCCTTTACTTCTCCCTCTGCGTTATCCTTGCTCTCTCTGTAACTCTCGTCCTCTCCCGCTGTTTCTTCCTTTACTCCTCTTCGCTCTTCCCTATCTCTTTCTCTCTGCTGAATTCGTCACCACTTCTCTGGTCTTCGTTTCCCATGCGGGGCTGCCTCGTCCTCCTGATTTCTCTCGTCTCCGCTCTGGCGGTGCTCTTTATCCTTTGCTCTGTCCGCTCTTTCATCTCTCTCTGGCGCGCTGCTCTCGTCTGCGGCTAGGTCTTCCTCTCAACTCTCTTACCTGCCTCCTCGCTTCTCTACTCTTCTGCTCTCTGCGTCTCTTGATCCGCCTACTCCCGCTCCTATTCTCTCGTCTCTCGCGCTCTGGCTGTTCTCTATGCCTTCCTCTGCGTGATGTTACGCTCTCTCCGCTCTGCCTTGCGTGTCTGTCCGGCTATACTCTGCGTCTCTCGGCCTCCTCTCGCTTCTGCTCTATCCTCTCTCTCTTCCTATCGTGCTCTCTCTTGATCTGCTCGCGTCTCTCCTCCTTTAGGTCTCCCGTCTCTCCTATCCTCTTCTCTGCTCCCGCTCTCGTTCTGTATCCCCTCTCTCTGACTTCTCTCTCCCTCTCCTCTCTCTCTTGATCCTCCTCTCTCCTATCTCTCTCTCCGTGCTCTGTGCTCGTATTCCTGCCTCTCTTCCTATCTCTGCTCTCGCTTCTTTCTGTATCCCCCCTCTCTCTAATCTCTCTTTCTGCCCTGCTCGTTCTCTCTTGATTGCCTCCTCTCTCCTATCTCTCTGCTCTCCCTCTGGCTTTCCTTATCTGCCCTTCTCTCTGGTATCTCTCTCTCACTCTCGTCTCTTCTTATCTCCTCTCTCCTATCTCTCGGTTCCTCTCTGCCCCGACTCTCTCGTCTTATCCTGCCTCTGCTGCCGTATCCCTCTCTGGCTCCCTGTGTCACCCTCTCTTCTATCCGCCTTCTTCTCTGATCTCTCTCTATTCTCGGCGCCGCCTCTGCCGCGTCCGCGCCCCCTGTCTACCCGAGGTCTTTCGGCTCGTGCTTCTCTTAGTCTCTTCTCTGCTTTATCTTCTCTGCTCCTCGTTCGTCTCTTTGTATCCTCCTGCTCTCCATATCTCTCTCTCTGCTGGTGTGGCTGCTCCTCTCTTATCCCTTCCCTCTCTATCTCTCTCTCCCTCTCTCTTTATTCCTGTCTCTGCTTAGTCTCTCTTTCGCTGCTCGTGCTCCTATCGCTTCTGTCTTATCCTCCTCTCTCCTTATCTCTTCTGCCCTTTATCGCTGCGCTCTTCTCCTATTCGCGTCTCTTCGCCTCTTTGCTCTCTCATCCTGGCCGCCTCTCTCCGTATCATCTCCTGCTCTCCCTCTCTTCTTATTCCTCCTCGTCTTCCTATCGTCTCGTCTCCCTGCTCTCTGTTATCCTCCTTCTCTCCTGATCTTCTCTCATGCTCTCTTCCCTCTCTTTCTTATCCCGACCTCTCTCCTATCTCTCTTCTCCTCTCGCTCTCCTCTTGCTCCCTCTCTCTCTCACGTCGCTTCCTATCTCTTCTCTCTCCTCGTTCTCTCTCTTACTCACTGCATCTCTCTCTATCTCTGTCCCTCCTGCTTGTTCTTATCCCCTCTCTCCTATCATTTCTCTTCCCTAACTTCTCTTCGTCTCTTTAGTCATCCTCTCTCCTATCTTCTCTCTCTCTCCCCTCTCTCTCTTATCCTCCTCTCTCCTAAGTCGTCTCTCTCCTCCTCTCTCTCTTATTCTGCTCTCTCCTATCGCTCTCTATCTCCCTCATGCTTTATCCTCTCCCTCTCTTCTCTCTTCGAGTCTACTCTCTTCTGATCTCTCTCTCTCGGCCTCTCTCTGGTCTTGAGCGCTCTCTCTCTCCTTATCCTCTCTCTTCCTCTCTCTCCCTTATCATCTCTGCGTCTTACTCTCCGCCTCTCTCCTATCGCTGCTCTTGCTCTTATCCTCGCTCCCTATCTCTCTGTCTCCCTCGCGGTTCTCGTGGCTGTATCCTGCCTCTCTCCCGTCATCAGTTCTCGTCTGCCCGCCGAGCCGGCTGTCGCTCTCTCTCCTATGCTCGCTCTCTGCCTACTCCTCTCGTCTCCCCTTCTCTCTTCCCTTTATCGCTCTGATCTCCTGACTCGTCGCTATATTCTCTCTCCCCCGCCGTGCGGCTCCGCCTCGGGGCTGCGCTCTAATCTCTCTCTCGCCCCCTCAGTCTGTTTTATTCTTCTCTCCTCCTGTACTCTCTCCTCTCTGCGCCTCTACTTCCTCCGTCTCCCCTCCTAGCTCTCCTCGCTCTTGTCCGGCCCGCCCTGGGGCGCATCGTCCGCGCCAGATCCCTGCCTCTCTCTTATCCGTCCTCCTGCTCCCTCATCTCTATCTCTCCTCCTCCCATGCTGCTCTCTTATCGACGTCGCTCTCTCGCCTCATCTTCTCTATCTCCCTCTCTTATCCTCCTCTCTGCGTATGTCTCTCTTCCCTCTTTGGCTCTCTGTATTCCTCCTCTCTCGTATTGTCTGCTGCTCATCTCTCTATCTCACTCTCTCTCTTATCTCCTCTCTCCTCATTTCTCTCTCTCCCTCGCTTCTCTTATCTGCCGCTCCTCCCTCTTTTATCTCTCTCTCCTGTCCTGCTGTGCTCCGGTGAGGTGGTGGCGTGCGTGGGGCTCCGCGTGCGGTGGCTGCTATTATTATCGCGCGTTCCTGCCTACTCTCCTATTCCTCTCTCTCTCTGTCGTACCTCCTCCTCTCTCTTGGGATCTCTTCTCTCACTCTTTCTATGCTTATCTCCTCTCTCCTATCTCTCTCTCTCCCTCTCTTGTTATCCTCTCTTTCTCCTATCTCTCTCTCCCTCTCTCTCTTATCCTCCTCTCTCTTATCTCGTCTCTCCCTCTCCTCCTATCTCTCTCTCGCCCTCTCCTCTCTTATCCTCCTCTTCCTATCTCTCTCTCTCTCTCTTTATCCTCGCTTCTCTATCTCTCTCTCTCCCTCTCTTCGCTCTCTTGTCCTCTCTCTCCTATCTCTCCTCTCGCTCCCTCTCTCTGCTGTCCCCGATTCATGAACGAGGGGTGAGAGGGAGGGAGTAGGCCGCAGACGGCTTTCCATGGCCCAGATTGATTCTACGTTAATTCAAGCGCCGCAGTTACAGATGTGAGAGAGAGTTGCGAGAGAGTGAGAGTGAGAGATGAGAGAGGGTGCCGTGCAATTAGTGGATGTCAGAGGGCGAGGAAGTCACAGTAGAAACGAGACAGTCGATTAGCTGTATGTATCGAGTCCCACGATCCCAGACGACGGGGTGGGGACAGGCAGGGAGGTGGTGCACACAGTGCAGAGATAGAAGAGTGAACTAATATATAGGTAATATTATATATATATACTAGTATATATATTATATATATGATTATATATATGGAGTTACGCTGACGCCGACGACGGTGACAGTTATGATTGCTCGTTCGACGCGATTACAGTAATTCTCCTGATTAGTCGACAAGGGACATCAAACGCCACTACCGCCACCTAGTGGCCCTCCTCAGTACAAGCGCAGCGCTCCATATAATACTGCGGTGACGATACGTTGGTCCTACTGGCAGCCTCCGATTCCCTGTTCTTTGGATATGCTATCAGTATGGTATCCGTTTGTTTGCTATATTGTGTTTTCGTCACTATTAATATATATATAATTATATATACACGTTTATATATTCGTTATATATACGTTAAATGTTTTTAATTGAGCGCATTCCTTTGGAATCCCCTTTTCTCGTTTTTGCAACTTTTTCAGCGCAATGATTTTGTCTCACGCTGTTATGTGAGCAACGGAAATATGAAACGGAAATCGCTAATGGTTAGTTTCAGTACACGCTTTTCTTCATGTTTAAGGATGAAGCCATACATACAGTGCAAGTGCCTTACGCCCATCATGCAGACTTTATCGTGCTCACAGCAGCCCATTTATCATATTCCTTCGCCACTATTATCAGGAGTTTATTGAACCACGTACACGCGCACGCACACACGTACACGCGCACGCAGGCACGCACGCACGCGCACACACACACACACACACACACACGTATACACGCGCACGCGCACGCACGCACGCACACACGCACACGCACACACACACGCACACACACACGTATACACGCGCAAGCGCACGAGCACGAGCAAGTAAAGAATTGTTAATTAAACGCTTCTGCTGCAAACGTTTGCAACACGAACCACTCACTATGCCGACCCTACTAACACTTCACATCCCGACTGCAAGCTTCCTAAAAAAAGTCAAATAACACGAAAACTCGAAAAAATAATACAATTTTTGTCAGAATTAAAGAAAACGCCAGGGATTTGTATGTGACGCGTGAATCCGAATCGTAATTTTTTTTTCGAAATCTTGGGTTACGGAGAGCGACGAGAGTATGTGACGAGAACGAGTAAAGACAGTTTGCTAGGTTTTTACATAAAAGAAGGAATGGAGTCACACTGGTACTAATTTATAATCAAACGATAAAGTACTGGCATTTCACACATTTATACCAGAAGTATGTATACCACAAGTAAGTAAGTATGTATTGTAGTAGGTGACAAAACCGTTTTCACAACATGTTGGTTTGTGTAACTCTTCATAGAGAATATTAAGGCAAATCTTCGCATAAACGTTAAACTAACAAAGATATGTTTGAAGATATTTAGGAAATTTTACGAGATATTTTGGAAATTTTGCGAGTTATTTAGAGTTTTTTTGAGAATTTCCGGAAACATATTTATAGGCCATTTTTCGAGATATTTGTATCTAAGCCTAGAATGGACTTCATACTAACACGCAGGCACGCACGCACGCACGCACGCACGCAAGTACACATCTGTACATGCATAGTTACCGGCTTGGCGGAGGTTATGTTTTCACCGGCGTGTCTTTGATTGTTGGTTTGTGTGTTGTGGTTTGTGGGCTTTGTTAAAGATGCACGTTTCAGTTCACTTGAAGGCCATGGGAATTTCCGCTAGGTGGCCTGGCTGTAGACTTACAAACACCAAACGCGACAGCTAAAGGAACCACACCCAGTCCTCGCCCCACACTGCACGCTCGCACTAGATAGGATCCAATAATTATTTAATTAATTTTCCCACTTTATTAATTATTAAATTAATAAAAAATTTCACATTGAGAGAATTCAGCTGCCTTGGCGGAGGTCTGTGCTCTCCGAGTGCTCTAGTTACACATAATATCAGCAGAAATGTAGTATCACAGTGACATGTGCGAGGTTATTACGGGATATATATATACGATCCCAGCCAAAAACCAACTTACAGGTCTGCGTGCATGTAAACACCAAACTACGATAACGCTCGCACTGCCAAAATATCACTGCAGCATGTAAACATCCGCTCACTGCGCAGTAAACAAACTTGGGCTAATTCGACTCACCCACGTGACATATATCGTACTGAGCACAAGTCACAAGACTAACTATACTCGACTATTATCCGGCTGTCGGTTTTAATCAGGGGTAAGGTGTGGGGTGTTACACGGGCACTGCGCATGCGTAGAAGAAAGCGTGAAAGAACAGCGAGGGCCTTCGGGTGAAGGCTAGCGAATCCCAACCCACCACCACCCAAACCAAAGCACGGTGCGATTGCTCAGCTAGCGGCAAATACGAGGTAAGGCACACTTATTTCATATCTCAAACTGCCCTATGAACCATATCCCAGAAACCGCACGCAGGCGTACGACACACAAGGCCCTACGTCCTAACCCTAACCGCTAACCCTAATTAAATTTAATTAACACGCTAATAAATTAAATAATAAAAAAAATATTTTAATTAAAATGTAAATAAATCTGTAAATAGTTGCGTTAATTGGGGAAAAATAAAACTAATAAAAGATATAAAAAGACAGGGGGGCTTCGACCAGACGACAGCGCTCAGGCTATTCAGTGTTATTGGGTAATAAAATATTTTATGGATGTGCGCATGCATACATGATGTGGCGTGGCGGCTGCGGTGGTTTCTCTGGGATATCACCTATAGACCTAGGGCGGTTTTGAGGTATGGAAATAGCGGCTCACCATAAATACAAGTCGCTTCTCATTTCACTTGTCAACTCTCTGGGCGAGCCGCCAGGCGGCGCAAAAACCGGACGTGTTGAAATTTAAGCAACGAAGACGAGCGTTATCACGTGCCCGGATGCAGCCCCCTCCTGACTGACTGACGTCACCGTCTGACGTCATCGCTCGCGCACGCGCCGTACGTCGCAAGCTTACGCGAAAATTTACGAAGAAAATAGGTTCGGTTGGTTGTGGTAAAAATCTGTCGGTCGGGTGTGACACGTCAACTGGACGCCGACGTTTCTCGAGTAGCCATTGATTCAGCGCACGAGGCAACGACAACACCAGGGGCTTCATAAATCACCTTTAATTGTCACGTTGAAGCGACTAGATTGTATTTCATATCGATTTATAACGCAGCGCGTGAGCGGCGCACTCTCAACCTTTTACGAACAGTAGTAGCATTGCTCTGGCTTTTAGCTCTAGAACTATATCCCTTCGAATTTATATTTATCTTGTGTTAAATCCAAGAAATTAACTTACTATCGAAATTTTCGATCTCCATTCGGGAAATCTACATCAGGATGTGACGTCACCATGACGTCGAAAATTTCGATAGTAAGTTAATTTCTTGGATTTAATACAAGATAAACATGAATTCATAGTTTTTAACGAAATCCAATTAACTTATTTCATTCTTTATAGCCCTTCGCTCTGCCACAGTTCTAGGGCTACGCTCTTATATGATTCATATTATGAATGGCAGCTAGAATAAGATTATACCCCCGCATGACCTACGCATGAGAGTCGGTCGCGCACTCATCTCAGACGCTCGAAAAAAAACGAAAAAGAAATCATAAAACGACGATAAATAACTCGAGAGCAAAACGTAGCGATAGTGCTCAGACCACTCGCTCAGTTCCCTCGGTCATCGCCCGCTTGAACTCTCCCATCGACGCGCATAGCTGTACGGGTAATGTCACGGGCACTTGGAACGTCTCAATGATAAAAAAAAAGGTATATAAACACGAAATGTTATTTACTATACCAAAGACTTAATGTTTCTCTACTCTCTTTCGCCTATTATTGCCGCGATGACTTGCTGTAAAT
>NW_014577142.1:742090-743548 GCF_000485595.1 Priapulus caudatus | reverse complement strand
CTCTCCCTCTCCCTCTCCCTCTCCCTTCTCCCCCGCTCTCTCTAGAGTCCATCGATGGAAACCCTACCGCATGCACGTGATCGCTCGTCAGCTTATAGACAGTGTTGCTGTCTGCCATCCAGGGATCAGGTGGGTGGCAATGCCTGGCATTGATTCACAGCGACCTACGGGATCGAGCGCCGCTATATAGCGGCAGCTATAGCTTATAGCGATATATTATTAGCGATAGCTATAGCTTCACGACAGTTCGCACGAGTCACTGCATCAACAACAACACTGCATAATTAGGGCTCTATAGTATGATATCATAATAGACCCCTATCATATTACAATAGGCCCCTATCATATCATAATAGGCCCCTATTATATTATAATAGGGTCACATAATAGCGTGCATGTGATTTACTTCCGATGTCAGCATTGTTGCCACGGTTACCACGAGTGTATAGGCCTACTGCGAAATAGCGAGAATAAATGATAGATAGACGGGAGATATGAGAAAGGGTTTAGATAAGAATAATGCAAAATCGCGATGTGATAAATAGATGTGATGACTATAGACCGGCTCCATCAGTCGTTTAGTATCAACCTTATAGGCAGCCAGCGACGTCCGGGGGAAGTCTAACACTGTACATGATGACTATGCAGGATACGGGGGACACCGAGGCGAGCTATTTCGCCGATAGCAGCCGTAAGAAGAAGATATAGATCGACAAACAAGTTATCGACAGCACGGACTAACAGCGTTGCCGCTCCTTTCTTACCTTTACTTTATGTGTTTAAAAAAACTGGATGATATCCACGGCAGTAAACAGCCGCACCTGTTACTACATACTGTTATTGTATGTGTTACCTGTCCGGTTTACCTGGTTTGCTTCTGTGTCCTATTATACTACGCATACACTGAGAGTGTACATCTATTTTTTTTCCTCATGCGAACTGTTGATAAAACGGCGGAGTTCCATCGGCTGTTTCGAAGGGCATGTTTGCCTTGGTGTATACACAACGATCCTTGGTGCGCTGCTTTTAAAAATCCAATGCAGCAGTTGATCGAAATTCGATTATATCCGTTTTTCTAATTTGCTCATATTCTTCTTTACATGTCTTTTTTTACATCAACGGACGCGAAAATGTGTGTCGTTAGGTGGGCCTATACGTTGTCACTGTATACGATTCATTCAACCTCCCCAACAGGGAAACAAATAAAATTTATTCTTCGGGGGCTACTTTTCAAGCTCGCGTGCATGAAAATAGCACTCTAAAATTTGGTTTGCATTGAACTCTATGCAAATTTACGGGGGCTCTTTTTGGCATTTCGGGGGCTAAATCGCCCCGAGCCCCCGTGTATTTTTTTCACTGGCACGCACGCGCACGAACAGACACGAATACACACATGCACGCACGCACGCACGCGCACGAACACACACGGGGTCCGCACGCACGCACGCACGCACGCGC
>NW_014577142.1:733735-742080 GCF_000485595.1 Priapulus caudatus | reverse complement strand
CTCCCCCTCTTTTAACAACAGTCCACTGCCTCCCCTCCTTAACAAACAGTCACTGCCTCCCCCTCTTTTAACACACAGTCCACTGCCTCCCCTCCTTAACAAACTCCTGCCTCCCCCTCCTTAACACGGTCACTGCATCCCCTCCTTAAACAACAGTCACTGCATCCCCCTCCTCTACAAACCAGTCCACTGCCTCCTCCTTAACAACAGTCACTGCATCCCCCTCAATGAACACACAGTCACTGCATCCCCACCTTCTTACAACAGTCACTGCTCCCCCTGCCTAACAACAGTCAACTTGCGATCCCCCCTCCTGAACACACAGTCACTGCCATCCCCCTCCTTAAACAACAGTTCACTCGCCTCCCCCTCCCTTAACAACAGTCACTGCCTCCCAACTCGCTTAACAACGGACACTGCATCCCCTCCTTAACAACGTGTCACTGCATCCCCTCCTTAACAAACAGTCACTGCTCCCACTCCTTAAAACGGACACTGCATCCCCCTCCTTAACAACAGATACACTGCAATCCCCCTTCCTTAACAACAGTCACTGCATCCCCCTTCCTTAACAACAGGTCACTGCATCACCCTCCCCCTCCTTACACATCCACTGCAATTCCGCCCTCCCCCCCTCACCTTAACAACTCACTGCTCCCCCTCCTTAACAACAGGCGGTCACTCGCCTCCCACTCCTTAACAACAGTCACGCATTCCCCATCCTTAACAACGGTCACTGCATCCCCCCTTCTAACAACGGTCACTGCCTCCCACCCTGAACACAGTCACTGCCTCCCCCCCTTAACAACGCCCGTCACGCATCCCCCTCCTTACAACAGTCACTGCCTCCCCTCCTGAACAACATGTCCACTGCATGCCCCATCCTAAACAACGGTCACTGCATCCCCCCTTCTAAACAAGCGGTCACTGCCCATCCCCCTCCTTAACAACAGGTCACTTGCCTCCCCCTCCTTAACAACAGTCACTGCCTCCCCTCCTTAACAACGTCCACTGCATCCCATCCTTAACAACTGGTCACTGCGATCCCCCCTCTTATAACAACGGTCAACTGCCATCCCCCTCACTTAACAACAGTTCACTGCATCCCCTCCTTAACAACAGTCGACTGCCTCCCCCTCCTTAAAACAACGGTCACTGCCTCCCCCTCCTTTAACAACGTCACGCATCCCCCTCCTTAACAACGAGTCACTGCCTCCCCCTCCATTAACAAACGTTCACTGCCTCTCCCTCCTTAACAACAGTCACTGCATCCCCCTCCTTAAACAACGGTCACTGCACCCACCTCCTTAACCGGTCACTGCATCCCCATACCTTAACAACAGTCACTTGCCTCCTCCCTCCTTAACAAACGGTCACTGCCTCCCCTCCTTAACAACAGTCACTGCCTCCCCCTCCTTAACAACAGTCCGCATCCCCCTCCTAACACAGTCACTGCCTCCCCTCCTGAACACACAGTCACTGCCTCGATCCCACTCCTTAACGACGGTCACTGCCTCCCCCTCCTGAACAACAGTCACTGCATCCCCTCCTTAACAACAGTCACTGCGCATCCCCCTCCTTAACAACGGTCACTGCATCCCCCTCCTTAACAACGGTCACTGCATCCCTCTCCTGAACACACAGTCACTGCATCCCACTCCTTAACAACAGTCACTGCATCCCCCTCCTGAACACACAGTCACGTGCCTCGATCCCACTCCTTTCAACAGTCACTGCATCCCCCTCCTTAACAACAGTCACTGCATCCCCCTCCTTAACAACGGTCACTGCCTCCCCCTCCTTAACAACAGTCACTGCATCCCCCTCCTTAACAACAGTCACTGCATCCCCTTCCAAACAGTAACTGTATCTCTAACTTGTAAATCTTGTAACACAAACCCTTCGCCACACTTATCCTAGATCTAGTCCTAAGTCTAATCCTAATCTATTCTAATCCTACACTAATCCTACACTAATCCTACAAAATCTACACTATCCTAATCCTAAGTCTAATCCTAACCCAAACTCTATACCCGTGGTGTGATATCTCTGACGCCCATCCACGGTCATCACGCTGTATTGGTTTATTCCCGGTTGGCCTACTCCCATTTCGCCTAAGTACTGCCAATTCGTCTACGCTCAAAATCTACCCAATTCCCATTTCGTCTACGATCGGTTTGTTCACTAAATAATCGTTTATAAATAATAAAATATGGTTTTGATTGGCATACATGTAGACTACAGGAACCAGAAGAAAAAACATACAGAAGAAAATAGGTACAATAATAAGAACACAACTTGTACAATGTACATTGTAGTGCAATGGGAGTAGGCGAAACGGGAATATTGCCGATTCTGAGAGTAGACGAAATGGGAGTAGACGAAATGGGACATAGGCGAAATGGGTGTAGGCGAAATTAGAGTATAGGCCAACTGAAATGTTACTGCATGCTGTATCTACGTGTTTCACCCCCATCTCTACTGTCGTCCAGCACCGTTCGTCTGCCATACCACCGCTCCCGTCAATCAAAAACCTCCCGAGTGTAGCAACAATATTTGCTCTCCATCCGTGACCGTCATATAGTGCTGGAAATTTCGTCCGTGTTGCACGTAAAAGCAACGCGTGCCGTCAGGCAATCTTCTAGTTGCTGCACCGCAATATGATATAGAAGCCTTTGAGGTCTGCATTACGGCTCCCCAGTGTGAACAGGGTGATTGGCCTTCGTGACAGGGGCAGACCCCTCACACGGTAAATGAAACAGGCATCGAAATAGCACCGCCTAGATGTCACGCTCCACACGCTATAACGTTGTTTCAGTACAGTGTACAGTACAGTACAGTACAGTACAGTGATCGAGTGCGCGTGTGATGCTATCGAAGCAAGCTCTGGCGAATTGAAATTAGTTTACAGCAGCTTCATGGGGGAAATTTGAGGAAAGTGCAGATACGCAGAGCTATCGTTAAATACACGTTGTATAATTAATTAGGTAAAGCCTGCGTGGGTACTTCCCTTCTCATGATGGCTGGTGTGTCATCGTTGCACGCACGCACACGCACACGCACACACACGCACGCACGCACGCACGCACGCACACACGCACGCACGCACGCACGCACGCACGAAAGGACAGACAATGAACTTACCGTTGATGGTGCTGCCATCGCGTTTGCTCTTCAGGTCACTGTTTGAGTCTAGGGCAGTGTCTTTGCGATCGAGCACGGGTGATACAGCCTTGCTGCGCCCGCAACCCATGGTTGGCCGCCTCCTCGCCTCATGTCACCATGCACCTGCACATGTGAGAAACCACGGAGGCTCAGTCACTATAGCTACCCCACAGTCACTGCTTCTCCCACCTTAACAATAGTCACTGCTTCACTCTCCTTAACAACAGACATGAACAGTCACTACCTCCAGTCCCCCTCCTTACCAACGGTCACTACCTCCAGTCTCCCTCCTTAACAACGGTCACTGCATCCCCAACCATAACAACGGAATAGCGGAAACAAACGTATTTTTCAGGCCTTAGCTTAGTGTCCTTCCTGGCTACGGGGGTGGGTGGGTAGGGGAGTGGGTGATGAGTCCGAGAAAAAAGGCCAAGCTCAGTGGCTTGAGTCCATGCGTATTATAGCAATGACTACGTATGTATAGTTAGTTACTTATCAGCAGTTAATTAGTCTAGCTGGCAGCTGCCATATAATTGCAATTATGACACACGTGTTGCGAGTCCCTCAATTATGTTGTTTTAACCTGGTCTGAATAACACCTTGACACAGAGAAATAATCTTCAACGAACTCGCAAATTATCAAACACATTTCATGAACGCTGAGAATATTGAATAATATCAAGAGCGTATTTTAAGAATGTAACATTTATGAATTTACATTTATGTAACAGAATGTAAGCGTTAAAAAAAGCAACATTCTTGATACGCTCTGGATAATATGTCTTGTCGAGTTACTCACTCTAGTTGAATTTTGGATTTGGTTTTTAGTTTGGATTTAACATTTACTCGCAGAATTGCAACATGTTCACATCAATGAATACAGTAACAGACTCTACTAGCCATTGAAAATTTCAAGGATATAAAAAATCAAGTTCAAGGTTCCTCTATAATAAAGGCCAAAGGCTCACACGAGAGTGCATCAGAAAAAAGTAATATTTTTATTCTACTTCTACTACTAACAACTTCTACTACTAACACTGCTGCTGTTGCTGTTGCTACTGCTGTTATTGCTGTTACTAGTACTGCTGCTGCTGCTGCTGCTGATGATGATGATGATGAGGATGATGATACTGCTACTACTGTTGCTGCTGTTGCTATACTGCTGCTACTAGTACTAGTGCTGCTGCTGTTGCTACTGTTGCTGCTTCTACTACTGCTGTTACTGCTACTGCTATTCCCACTGCTGCTGTTGCTGCTCATGATGATGACGACGACGACGATGATGACGATGATGATGATGATGATGATGATGATGATGATGATGATGATGATGATGATGATGACGACGATGATGATGATGATGATGATGATGATGATGATGATGATGATGATGACGTTCTCACTGATAATGTTATTACAAACAAGATCTGCCAGCATTCCATGATACTGGTCTTCACTTGACTGTTTAATAATGTCATTTATGGATCTAGCTGCATGATGGGCAAACATAATTCCACTCAGTACGTACGGTAAGTCACCATAAATACGCACTGGCAGCAAGAAGAAGTCCGCATTCGCAGCTACAGCACACACGCGGCCATTGACTATATATATATAACAACTATTTATTGTCGTTATATATTGTAGTTGTTATATATATAGTCAATGGCCGCGTGTGTGCCGTAGCTGCTGATGCAGACTTCTTCTTGCTACCAGTGTAAATACGCGGTGTAAGAGCGCAGCATACCGTAAACAACATTCATTTTAGCAGACGCCTAAATCGAGATGTGCTCACGTGATCGGTGTCAACGCACTGATGCTGTTTACGAAGCAAAGTCACATGTATGTATGCTGCTGATTAACATGTTGATGGTAGAGAGAAATACAGTGACACGCTATCTAGTAAGTAAACCACACCCTTTAGAACGTCATCTTTCTGCTTAGAGAACCTTTGCCCGGCTGTATGTCAGAGTCATAAGATCTGTAAGTGTAAGTGAGTTATACTGCAGTGCAGATGGAGTGACGTACACTACGTTCGACAAAAAACAACAACAACAACAACAACAACAACAACAACAACAACAACAACGACGACGACGACGACGACGACAACAACAACAACAGCAACAGCAACAGCAGCAACAACAACAACAACAACAACAACAACAACAACAACAACAACAACAACAACAACAACAACAACGACGACGACGAGGACGACAACAACAACGTTACAACAACAACAACAACGTGTAAACAATTCAATAACAAAATACTAGAGTCTAAGCTCCTCGGTGTCGATATGAACACTTCTTTTGCATTGCGTCATACAATACGGCAATTTTACGCATGTTTTGGCTCGTTAGTGTAGTCAATTTTTTATGTAGCAAAAATGCAAACGTTGTGCTATATATGCGTTATCGTACGTGTACGATTTTATTCATTCACGGAGCACGGTGGCATCGTAAAGGATACATAACGCAGGGCCGTAGGCTGAGCAAATTCCTAGGGGGGGGGGGCAAAATTTCTGGACTGTGTAATGATGAGCGACGGGCGCAGCTCTTGATCGACGTCCATAGTGTGGTAGGGGTGGGTCTGAGACGAGGCTTTCACGGATAAGTGACGAAGAAAATCACGTTCTCAAGGGTTATTTACGATTATTAGTGAAAGCTAATTTTTTTATTTTGCTCCAAAATCTAGGAGGACAGTTGCCCGCTTGCCCCCCCCTCCCTCCCCCAGAGGCCACGGCTCTGTAACGCCTAGGAGATGGCTGCCGTATCATATAGGTTAGCAAAGTAGAAGATATATAAGGTTTATAGGAATGATACTGCTCAATGTTTTATGTCGTGCTCCACTCATCACTCTTGCTATAATTTTTCTTCTCAATGCACTGAAATCACATTTATCTAGATCGCAGATCTTAAAAACTGCATGTAACAGGTGTTTGCTTTTGACGATAGCAGCATAATTTGTTTGCTACTACTCAAAATTCGAGTATGAATATTATAAAAACGATTACCTGCCATGCTGCTAGCAAGTTAAATTGTTAATTTCGAACTTTGCCATTCCCGCGTATAGACGCAACAGAAAAATGAAAGTGTCAATGACACTGTAGCTCACCTTGGGTGTGATAGAAGAGGGAGGGGGGATATACATATATAAATTTAAAAGCAAGAGTATATATAATATGGGAGAACTCCCATTATTTAGCACATCTCCCATTATATACTCTTGATAATGATATATGCATAAGTTTTGATGCGAAAATAAATGTTTCAGATCTGAAAGTCTGAAATCTTGACGAGAGATGGCGCTTGGTTTTCGAATATCGCGCAAATAAAAACAATAAAATATTCCAGTCAAATTACTTTAATGAAGAATCTAAAACACAATATTACACGTATATAGGTATGATTGTAGAGTTGTTGACCAGTTAGACCAAATTTTCAACGTAATAAGACGTTGCCATCTCTCCCATATATAGGAGTAACAACTGTTTTGGGGCTAGCCTTACACATTCACATGCCAAAATTTAATAAAATCGAATGAATTTAGATGACCATTTTAATTTTTGCCAAAACGTGGGCGTGGCTCGAAAGTAGGTCGACTGGCGTGCTCCAAAATAGGAAGTTAAAATCTCTCCCATAGGAGTAACAACTGTATTCAATTTGAAACATGTGGGTCAAACGGTTCTTGAGTTATCGTTGACCGTAGGCAGACACTGAAATGCATAGTGAAATTGCTAAAATCTACCTAATTTGCATAATTAAAAAAATATATAAAAACCTGTGCGATATGTTTTAGGGCCAGTCCTCATTCATTCACATACTAGAAATTAGCAAAATTCGTTGAACCTGAATTGACTTATGGCCATTTCCATTTTTGCCAAAAAGTGGACGTGGCTCGAATGTAGGTCGACTGGCGTGCTCCAAAATAGGACGTTGAAACCTCTCCCATAGGAGTAACAACTATATGCAATTTGAAACATGTGGGTTAAACAGTTCTTGAGTTATCGTTGACCGTAGCCAAATGTTGAAGAACGGACGAACGTACGACGGACGACACCCCATGGCAATAGCTCATCTTGACGATGTCAAGGCGAGCTAAAAATGACAAAAAAGAGTAGTTCTGCATCTTGGGGAAAAAGCAAATTAATCTAAAAAAAGCAAACACAAGCTGCAGACTAGAAGCAGCAATTGGAACTGCTACTCCATAATGCTCTATACTGCTGTACATGGATTTTGCTGCCGGAGTTTATGCTGTGAGTGCGATATATAGCTGCGATGCTGAAATTATATGCTTCATATATATATGTGAGCCGTTTCATTACTAAGTACTGTATTCATACACACAGATATAATATAACTGTACATGATTGCCCTCATTCCAGCACGAGTCAAGCTAGCTCTAGAACTATAGCCCTTGAACTCTGCCCATAGAAATTATTTTAATATAGATAACATAGATAGTTAGATACTAACATAGTATATAGATAATATCAGGGGTTAATAATGAAATTTTTTTCATTATTTTAACCCCTGATAATATAGATATAGATAGTCTATCTATACTATATTTATGGCTCTGCAACAGGCCGCCAAGGGCTATAGTTTTAGAGCTATCTAGAGTCAAACATGACTATTTCTCTCTCCTCGTGACGATGAAAAGGTCACTGGACAGAGACATCATGGATCATGGATGTGTGTGTGTAAAAACTAAAAAGCTTTCAACGAAATAATAAAAAATAATAAAACTCCCTGATAATAATTCTAATAGATTCCTGCTAGCTTAGTTGGATATTGCCTAGTTGCCCTTTCTCTCTGACCTTTGCCAGCTAACATCCAGTTTCGGCCTGCAGATATCATCTGTGATTATCCACTCTACACACAGAACATGAACACAATATATGATGAAGCCATTTAGATTTGTGCCGCTATTGTGCAAGACACAGGCTAGTGACACCATCCTCTCTCTTCATCTGAAAGGTATACATCTACAAGTGGTGTGAGTTCATAAAACGCGCGTGGGAGATATATATATATATATGAGCTCTAGTCAGACTTCATCCTCAACGCAGTTTCAATACAGCTCAATGCAGTGGGCGTATTTCACTGTACTGTATAAGTGTGAATACTACACTACACTACACTACACTACACTACACTACACTACACTACACT
>NW_014577142.1:725808-732492 GCF_000485595.1 Priapulus caudatus | reverse complement strand
CCACAGTTTCCCCTTGACATGTATATACTTTTAAATGTCATCAACACGTATCACAATCACAATGTGTCACTACTAATACTATAGCATTATAAGAAGTTGCAAACGTGGCCAGTGAACGAGAAAAATTACTCAGCTATTTGCCAATTTAAAGGGTCAGTATAGGAAGATTACAAGGCGCTAATGGCATGACACACTGCATGCTGCCCCACACCCACACGCATACACGCACGCACCGCACACGCACCGCACACGCACACACACATGCACACATAGACACACATGCACACACACAGACACACGCACGCGCACACGCACACACACGCACACACACGCGCACACAAACGCACACACGCGCACACACACGCACGCACGCACACACGCACGCAAACATGCAAGCGCGAGAGGGCATGCAGATGAAACGCTGTCTGCCTCCTGCCTTCCCACACCCACATACATATATATGATGAGACCATTACCCTTCTGGTTAAATAGTAAACCCTTCCAATTCATCCACATACACACTGGGACCCTCCTTCTTCCTCACAATCACATGTTCATACACAAACACATAGATCTGACACTCAATACATAGATCTGTATTTATGTATTTATGTAACTGTTACGGTAGCCTAGACACACCTACCACCAACTTCAGTGCAAAAAGAAATGTAATCTCCTATGTATCATTATGTAAACTCATTTTAGATACAAGTAATTTCTCATCTATAACATTACGAATTCTATACGTCATCGATTTTAGGATGACGAATCCGAGCAAATATCATGATTGCACAATCGCAACAGTAGGATTTTGACGCAGCTTGTTCTATTCACATGGTTCATACTGAGGACTGCAAATTTTTTCAAGGACTTTTCAAGGACATTTTATCGGAAATTCAAAGACATTTTATCGGACATTTTATCGGAATTCATACACAGAACAAAATATACCTTGATTAATTTAATAACCCCATTCTTAATCACTGTCACCTCTAAAACTTACCTGGATCACATTAATAAACCCTTCTAAATACTGTCACTTCTACAACATACCTTGATTTACTGACTGATTTTACTGACTTACTGTAATTTGTGATCATCATTTAACTGTCTATCATGTCTATATAGCTTTTTAATCGCATTTAACACAATTTATATTGAGGTTTGCACATTACGATTATTGATGGTACAAAATTTCTTTTTATTACAGGCAAGGATTCTTTCTAAAAATTCAATGACATTTTCATGAAATCCAAGGACTTTTCAAGCACAAAATCAAAATTTACTAAATTCAAGTACTTTTCAAAGACTCTCCTCAAATTCAAGGACTTTTCAAGGACTGTGCGAACCATGCATGATGACGAACTTTCTGTCCCTATTGTGCTAAACCTAATCACCGATACGGATCTTTTGATACGCACAATGCCCTTTTGTACTGTGATCATATCAGCTACTAACATCGTCATAGTCTCAATCGTGTATACATGTGTGCTATTTTGGTACGCTCATGAACTGGCTTATGCCCCCGGAAGCTTTCTAGATCATTGAGAGGTTACGCTAGCCATTTTTTTATACTCTGCTCGCGTGCCAGCAGCCGTGTAAAAGATGCTGTTTCACATACTGTACGTGTACAGGATAAGAAAGCTGCAGGCACACACAGACAGACTATAGTGCCTATGTGTGGTAGCGACACGCAAGCCCCTACTCTTATCCACTCACATACACGGCTGAATGTTCTAGTAGCTTACAATAGCAATTCATCTTCGTTATAGCCGAGAAACCGGGATGGGAGGAATTTCTGAAAACCAGCCAGAACTGAGTGCATTAAACGCGTGAAAAGCGAATTCGTGGCAGTATATACACGTCATGCTTTAGAATTGAGATGTAACTACCACAATCACGTTTGCTCGGGCAGTTTACAAACAACACCAATATCGTGCAGGCGAAGACTATTAATAGGGGTGTATATATATATAAATAGATTATCTAAGATCATGTATAGATCATCTCTCTAAGTAAAGCTAGCCCTGAGAGGTAGAGATAGAAGGCAAAATATAACCTGAAGGTTAGTGTGATGAATCAAGAAAACAGGGAATCGATATAATACGTTTATATGGATAAAACTGGAAACGACCCATTTGAAATGATACTATCCTGGAAGTTTAGGTGATGGCTAGTGCTAGCAAGTGCATATCTATCTATATATATATATATAGATGATCTATATATATACACAGGGTTCTCCAAGAGCACTTATAGCCTGGCAGCCCGCCAGGCTATCGTCGAGTCGCGCCATCCTAAAATGCACCGCCACTCTAAATATCATAGCCGCCATGCTAAATATCATAGCCCCCGGACCCCCCTAGCACGCAAACCGCCTTCGTCGATTTGCAACTAGGACCGTAAAGGCAGCACCCGCCATGCTATAATGAAAAAGCTTGGACTTGTAACCCTGATATATATATATATATATGTGTGTGTGTGTATGTGATTAGCATGATGCACATGATTGCTATTTTCTTACATTTGAAGCTTTGTTGATAAAACAAGGTCCTACTTCAGTGACTTCACACTACTCGGAGTGACAGCATACATAACAGGATTCTCCCCAAGTCGTTAACGCATATCGAGTCCGGTATGCCTTCAAAGCTGTAAGCTCATTTGCGACGTCTCGTAAATCTCCCTGTACATGCTTTAATCGCATAATCAACATGCCGAGCAATCTCAGCTGTGTTTACTTTCGACAATCCCAATGCAGTCATGCTGTATTTTTATAGGTTGATGTGTACATCTCTGAAATGATCGAGTTTGCCTGTGTATTGCAGGGCCGTATCTAGTGGGGGGATGTAATTCCCCCCTTAGAAAGAAGTAGATATAATAGATGGTCAATGGTGGTCACCTTCCCAGAACACCACACACGCGCCTTTGCCGCCCAGACAAAATGGGTAATATAGCTACGCTCCTGTATTGAGGTACGTTGCTTTAATATGACACACGTAATTAACTCCAGTTGTTAGAGCTTTAAAATAAAAACTCAAAAAAAAAGAGTAAAAGCTTTAAAGTAAAAGCTGAGACAGTTCGTACAACCCCCTCCTGCCCTGCCCCCATCTGACCATAAATGAAATGCTTTCTGAAACTCTAGAGAAGAACACTATATATATATCGTCTGCACTGCCACCTTTATTTCCCGCAACCCTCTATATATACAGATCTGAACGATTCCGTTGGATTAAATGCCAGACATATAGTAATCCGTCCATAGGGAATAAATACACACAACATTCACTCGTTCATTTTCCACATCGAATTTCTCTACTTTAATGTGCATACTGAAACAATATGCAATATATACAGAATACGTATACAATACATTATTTACACTATAAAATTAAATAAATACATAAAATCGTGCACATTGCCTTTTTTGACATTAACCCGGTGGTAACTCGTAATTTAACGCTGTTCTGAGTATTATTTGTACTTATAAAATTCACATCGACACTGTATAACTACAGGTCCACGAGGAACATGTGTATGTTATCAAGAGTAGATAATAGTATATCTCCTATTATCTACTCTTGATGTTATGTAACACAGATACAATTACATTCCTACAGACAGAGCGCAATATCACAATATGCTTCACAAACAATCATGAAAAAATAAACAAGCTGCTACAAATATCCATATTAAATCTATGTATGTATATATATATATCTATATATATATATATATATAACACTGATCTAACATTGTATTAACTTATGATAGCTATATATATTCTATCTACGTAGTCTGGTCACGTTTACACTATTCTCCTTATTAGATTAAATGTTTATCACTGTCTGAGATCAACACGTTCTATTTGATAGATTAATACATCACTGATCAGCATTAACATATTTGTGTCATTTAAGATTCATGTCACTGGTTCAAGTGGATTAAACACGTTCACATTAGAAGACTAGAAAGGGCAGTTGTCGCCAACTACATGTATCCCCCAGGCTCTAGTATGAATGAAATATCTCTGTAAGGACGTAGAAGGTAGGTAAAGTTAATTAAGTCACAAAGACAAATGTTTGTTACACAACTTATCTGCCTGAGATGTGCAAGTATGTTAAAATTGGTTGTTTAGGGGTTTTGGTACGCAACACACCTTCTCCCCAAGATGTGTAAGTATATAATATACCAAGTTTGGTAGTGCTAGGTCAATTAGGGGCCGAGTTATAGAGCGGAAGGAAAATATGATCAGGGTCAAGGTAAAGGTCAAATAAAGGTCATAGTGATCTGGCTTTGGTCGGCTGTGCACCTTCTCCCCAAGATGTGTAAGTATACCATGTTTGGTCACGCTATGTCAATTAGGGATCAAGTTATAGAGCGGAAGGGAAAGTGTCTGCGGCGGCGGCTGGACAGACATGAAACCATAGTATCCCCGCCGACTTCGTCGCAGGGATACAATAAATAGGTAGAAACTCAAATAATGGTAGTAAATCATTCTGTTGCAGCAATTTCGCTGGTGAGTGAGCAAAACTCTACAAAAGACACATAACAAAAACTCACACAATCACAAACAGAAAACATGTACACACCCACACACACAAATAGCTCTAGTACTATAGCCCTTGTTCACCATAGGTGCCTGTCACGAACAAGAGCTATACCTAGTACTAGAGCTAACACACACTACCTATGCTCGCCAATGAGTAGCTCTAGTACTATAGCCTGCGTACAGTTGCCGCAGGCTACTGAGCCAGTGAGCTACTGCACGGTTGCCTCACTGGGAGCGCGTGGTGACCGGTGCCACCACCAAACAATAACATCATGATGACATGTATGAATTATAGCTACACGCTGTTATAAAAGTACTACTACTAGGAATACTCCTAACTATAGTAACTGTAAGGTATGTACCACGAAGATTGTTATTACAAGGGCTAATCGAGCATGCAACCCCAGAGTGTTTGGAAACTCGCGGCATGGTTTTTCATAACAATCGTCATTCTGACTTGACCAGACTTTGGTAGTCCTGAGGCCAGGAGCTACAATGAAGGATTTATTATGTTATTGTATATTATGGCCAATTTATTAATAGGGGGAAAATCAACGTAACAGCAAAAGCAGTTAACTCTTTTTTTAAATGATGCACCTAAGGGCAAGCGGACTACTCTTCCGGCTTGACCATAGCAACTAGCACGCTTCACGCTCACCGGAGTCGTGAACGTTTCCTCACACTACGGATACGCGCGGCACTGACACTCTAGTTACAACTATAATTATACTCACATTCTCGGACAGTACACTAATGTAAAGTTCAGTGAATAAATGTGGACGACTCCTTCCTCTTTTCACACTATATAATTGCGTTGGAACTTTTCAGATACTTATTAATCGCACGAAATATAATGATAGGATAGCGGAATAGTCCTGCCTGCTCGCTGTTGCTGGGCAAGTTAGAACGACAGCTGCGCCGCCGCAGCACGGATGGCGTATGGGCGCCATTATTGGGTCAGACTGATGCGTGTTGAACGGTGCTGCCACCTACTATCGAGTTATTCATAAGTTCAGAATATGATCAGGGGTATATGAATGACAGACATACGTCCCATGGATCAGAGCATCTCTCATTCATCATTTCATGTTCCCCTGATATAATGAAATCACACAAATGTTATTTTACTTGATTTCAATATGACCTCCTTTAGGCCAAATCCATAACTCGTTCCGATATGCCGACATCACGCTGAATAACGCCACGGGTACGCTTAGGCCTACACTAAAAGACCTGTCTAGGATGAATCAGTAAAGCTACCGATAATCACGTACCACATATATTAGTATACATAGCTAATGATGAATAAATCCATGAGCTCTGCAACAGTGCAACTGCACAGAGTCGCGGTAAATCTTAATAGGGTCGGTCAATGTTTTTCGACAGCATTTTGCCAACAATCCCTTAATTTGGTCAATGGGCGGGCTTTGATCTTCTTCTTTCTGGTGCATTAATTGCCACTTTGGTGGTGGGGTCGTGTCCCCTGTGAATCTTTTCAGAGAAATGTATGAAATGATGTAATTTCCGATCCCCACCGCTTTCTCTCTTGTTCTTTTGCCCTCGTCTGCACTGCCACCTTTATTTCCCGCAACCCTCTATATATACAGATCTGAACGATTCCGTTGGATTAAATGCCAGACATATAGTAATCCGTCCATAGGGAATAAATACACACAACATTCACTCGTTCATTTTCCACATCGAATTCTCTACTTTAATGTGCATACTGAAACAATATGCAATATATACAGAATACGTATACAATACATTATTTACACTATAAAATTAAATAAATACATAAAATCGTGCACATTGCCTTTTTTGACATTAACCCGGTGGTAACTCGTAATTTAACGCTGTTCTGAGTATTATTTGTACTTATAAAATTCACATCGACACTGTATAACTACAGGTCCACGAGGAACATGTGTATGTTATCAAGAGTAGATAATAGTATATCTCCTATTATCTACTCTTGATGTTATGTAACACAGATACAATTACATTCCTACAGACAGAGCGCAATATCACAATATGCTTCACAAACAATCATGAAAAAATAAACAAGCTGCTACAAATATCCATATTAAATCTATGTATGTATATATATATATCTATATATATATATATATATA
>NW_014577142.1:718257-725798 GCF_000485595.1 Priapulus caudatus | reverse complement strand
GCATAATACATTAAAAAAATATACTACATAATGAATATAATAATATAACTTGATAAATAAATTTATGTACATACCGGTACACACATATATAAATGAAGAACGGGCTTGATATCCTGTTGTCTCCGTATGTCGAAACCTCGCTCGCTTCACGCCATTTTAGTCGTTAACCCAGGCTTTGCTAATGCCCGGGTGCCCCGCGTCTCGTTCCGGCGGCGGCGGCGGAGAGAGAGGACGACAACAACGGAAGCAAGACAACATATTAGCCAGCGAGCCGTGCAGCCGTGATTTGCACAATCAGTTTTGAAACTGCACGGCCAAAAATGTGTAGCACGGCCTAAAATATTGATCTAAAGCCGTGTATACTTGTAAAATTGCACTCCCAAACATTTTTTCTGCACTCCCACAATACTCATTCCTAGCTAATACCCTGAAGCAAGATGCACATGGATGTATATCTACCACCATATGTGTATAAGCTTTACTATATACTATACTTATGTATACCAAGTTTTTACTAGTAATTTACTGATTACATACACGATGCCAGCTGAAACAAACTTGACTCGAATCGAAATGCTAATCGGAGGTAACCGACACATATTGATCCACACACGGTGGGATTTACAATATTATGCATGCTGCATTTATCACTACGGACGAGCAGCGAGGAGTGCCTACCATGTTGCCTACGTGGCATCATGTACTGATGCAAGCACGCACATGCACGCACGCATGCTCGCAAGAGCGCACGCACGCACGCACGCTCACACGCATGAAAGAGCGCACATGCACGCACGCACGCCTGCACTCACGCACGCACACACAAACACGCACGCACGCACGCACGCACACACACACACACACGCAAACGCACACACACACACACATCGTGTGCGAAATGGCGTCGCCACACGCCGACCCTCTCACCTTTATGAACTGCTCGAAGGCAGCCTTGAATCCGATCTGATAGTTGGCCTGGTTCTGGGACTTGAGCACGCTGACGGCTGCCGAAATCGCCTGAGGAATCTTACTACTATTAGTAGTACTAATTAACCAGTAATTTACTAATTAACATATACGAAGCCAGCTGCAACAAACTCGAATCGAATCAAAATGCTAAATCAGAGGCAACCCGACATATTGATCCATCCTGCACCGGTGCCCCCCGCGCCGCTAGAGGGCGCCGCCTTGCCGCTAGGTGGTACAACTCACCGTCTTCTTCGGGTTGTATTCCTTGAAGATTGCCTCGGGGTACTCCATGCCTCCGTCTGTGAGCAGCATGATCACTTCGTTGCAGTCGGAGCCCTGTGACATGCTCGCCTCCGTCTGACGAAACTAGAGAGGCGGCGGCTCACCCACCTCTATTCGTGCACGCGATGCGCCGGGGAGCAGCAATAGGTGTCGCCGCCGGACCGATGGCAAACGTGAAAATCCGCACCTGGAAGCAAGATGCACACAAACGTATATCTACTCCATTATATATATACACACATATATATATATATGTATATATATGTATGTATATATTATGTATATATACATATGAGGATATATATATATATATATAAGAAATTAGAAGAATATTAAAATAATTAGAATATGCCTTGGAATATATCTTGGAATATCTTCCTAGATATCTCTCTGCTTTTACATCTATAAATAAATAAATAAATAAATATATAAATAAATATGTGTATATATAGATATACGTAGGATTGATTGATAACAGATCATCAATTATCAATAACCTATTGTTACCAGCTAATGGCTCAGTTTACAACTAGTCTCAACTGCTGCAAAGTAATACAGTGTAGAGCTTCGATTCGAATTTCTCCGACGACGGACGCACAGTAACGTCACTGGATCGACCGCACGCTCACCTGCACTTTGCTGCGTATCGCTCCCATAGATGGAATCTTAGTGAAGTAACCTGGAACACGATCGCGGGAGAAATCACAACCCCAACCACAGCAGCTCAACTCACCAACCCTATCCCACGATACCGAAACCACAGTTCAATATCCTAACCCCAACCGTCACCCAAATCTAACCCCTAATCTATTATCAACACTCCAGCCTCCTTATAGACTTTATTTACTTCTCATATCTTTATTCCTATTTATCTTTTTTCTCATTTCTTTTAGGAGGAGGGGAGGAGGAGGAGCAGGAGGAAGAGGAGGAGAAAGTAGGGGAAATACAGGAAAAATAGGTCGCGGAATTTTCTCGGAATTCGCAGTGAAACGCAAAACCTCGCGTGAAACAATCGAACGTCGTTTCTCCGGGCGCGCCGCTTCTGACTAGCCTTACGTGTTTCATGCTCTCGCATGCTCATCACCCCACACACGGCGTGCACGCATCAGCGCCCCCTACCCTGTGGGGGTCCGACACATAGGGACCTGCCCAGAGAAGGTGGTAGGCTTTCTCAAGGGCCAACGGTCGTCCCATTACTAGCTGCAACGCTTCCTGGTTCGTGAACAAACGTCAACAAACACAATACAAAATACAGTACCATATAAATAAATATTAATGTGATTAATTTTTATATATTTTCGCTTAACAAAAGAGCAGTACAAAAACGTAGAGAAAGGGAGGAGGTGGTAGAGAAGGAAGGGGTAAAGGAGGAGATTGAGGAGAAGGAGGTAGAGAAGGGGAGGAGGAGGAGGAGCAAGAGGAGGAAGGTAGAGGAGTAGGAGGAGGAGGAGGTAGAGGAGGAGGAGGAGAAGGGGGAGGAGGACGGGAACGAGGAAGAGGAGGGTAGAGAAGGAAGAAGACTCTCTCTCTCTCTCTCTCTCTCTCTCTCTCTCTCTCTCTCTCTCTCTCTCTCTCTCTCTCGGTCGCACGAGATTACTACGTCTCTGTCTTCCCAATACGGTTACACCAACCATCGTCGAGTAACCATGCATCAGCAGATCTTTTCCATAACACAGATCTATCCATATTCGCAGGGACTCCGTAACGACACCGATTAAGCTCACGGAAAAGTAACACGACATTACACTGCTAAACTATGTTAGCGCTATCGTTGCCAGTACTACTGTGAGTGTTCATGCAAACATTGATAGTCGCTTTGCTGTAACTCTACCCGCTTGAGTAACGCATCGCTAAACTGGCCATCTTGTCATTGCTACAGACGCAATGCTAACAGGAGTGTCATAATATAGTCTATAATTATGACACACATGATGCTAGGTGGTGGTAGGTTTCCATACAAACAGATGGAGCTTAGAAATGTGGCTAGTAACACGAATTTGCCGAGACAGTAACAAGTATACTGTAGTACACTAACGCGATGAGTTGTTTTAGATTTGCAGTGTCGCCTCTCACAAACGCTACAACAACCGCTCTACAAACCGCTACGATTGAAAAATATACCGCGTACAAGCATCAGCCCGCTTGACCAAATCTACTGACGACGTTGATGGTAGGCTACGACCCCCACAATCCCGGCCCCGCCAAACGCCCACCCCCACAACCCCGGCCCCACCAAACTCCCACCCCCACAACCCCCGCATTCGCAGTATATTTTATCGCAGTGTTGCCCCTGCATTGACATGGGCGAGATGGGCCGCCTCGCTCAAATTCTCAGCCGCCACACAGAAATTTGTCCAAAACACCGCCTCGTTGACGAAACCTTTGACAACTTGAAAAAGAGATTGAAGAGTCTCATACAATGTGTTCAGAATAGCTTAGAATGCACCAAATTGCACTGTTTTTTTCCCAAAAATTTCCCGGGGGAGCATGCACCCGGACCCCGCACCAGCTTGACCAGCACCTGCACTGCTTGCTTTGCTAGGACCTCGAAACGCGCAAACACATCACACAAAAAACATTTACCACCTCACAGACCTCTTTGGCCAGGGGAAACACTGTATCGTTATTATTTATTATTATTATATATAGTACTCTGCAGTCTGAAGAGTTACCACTAAGAGATTACGAGACAGACGATTTCTCCGGGGAATTTGGGAAAACCATAAACGTTAATAACGTGTTTTTACCAATACACATGCAAGACAGACGAATACCTACAAGAATAAAACAGCCTTAAAACAGAACTAACGTAAGTAGAGGAAATCACTACCAGGGCATAATTCTACAACATCCATTCATCCTTTCGCGCATGACTTAATTTGCTAGTTATTCCCTATTATAGCACAAAGATAAAAGGTATACAGTACGTGTACATGAGCACATGTTCAAAGCAGGTAATGTCCTGTTACAATTCTGTGGAATTACAAGTTGAAGCTGCAAAATAGAATAGCAAAAGATTTTAACAAGTTATAATTTTGGTAGCTGTCAATCGTGGGGATTGTACTCCAGATCATACTATCAAAAGGCTCAACCACAAAATAGCAGTGAAAGCCAAAAATAATATATGTATACAACATCTCAGACGACACTTGCTACCACGTTATCAAGTTATAAATTATGTCCAAGTGTGCGTTCTATACTTACAACCATACCATATTTTCAACAGTCATGCCGCTGCTCCACTAAATTTACTACGTCACGAATTTCCTATGATGTACAAGGAAATTGAACAATTTTGTTGCCATTTTTTTACATTAAAAGTAAGTACTAACGGGACTAAATGTATCGTCAAATTCTTACCTGATAAGATTGTTTCTCAACTAGTTAAAAGTCCAAAAAACTTGATATTGACGATTTGATATTATGATCCTGACATTAATTGCTTGCTATGGGCTATGTATGAGTCACAGGTGTATGTTTTATCGAACAGCAACAAGGTATACAGTGATATATGAAAGAGTTGCGTCCAACACTGCCCAATAGATCATATGCCACTGCGTACGGTACGAAGACACTCATATTAGCACTTGCTTGAAATCATCTAATGGTACCTTTTTAGAATAGCGATCAAAACCAGGCTCAGTCCCTCCCGTATCGACGTCGATATATGAATGCTGAATGATATTCCACGTGATCCTAATAAGTGTTTCCTACGACAACATACATTCATACTTTGGTATGTGACCGTAGACCCATCAGCATGCAATGTTCTACGGCTAGGTAACAATAGGAAGAGAGCTGGAGGTATTTTCTCCCACAGGTGCACGTACCTACATACTATAACTCCTCGTTGCATTGCGTACTGCGCTGGAGCGGCTTACATTGTAACTAAAACTAGATTTGCAACGTCTGTATCGCAGTGGGTCACACAGACTTGGCTGCATATCCAAGGGCTGCATTCCCTACGTCCTGTAGGCAAACCAAACTATGTGAAATGCACACCGGAGGTTAGATCATAGGGAAACTAACATGAATGGTTGAAATAATAGCCTCGTTCACACGAGACCTCGTATTTATGAAATACGGTATTTGCGAAATACCGAATCTGAGACAAATACGCGGCCGAGCGTTCACACGCTGATTCGCGGCTCCAGAAATACGGTATTTGCGAGCCACGAGCTGCTTTAGTAACAATCAAGCAAACAATGCGAAATAAACAATGCAATGCGCACCAACTGCCGATAAAATACGTAGACTGGTCCGCGCTCGACAGTCCACTCGCGTTACACTGGAACTGTCGAGCGCGGACCAGTATATAAAATACGCGGCTTCAGAAATCCGGTATTTAGCGTTCACACGAGGAAATGCGCGGTCCAAGAAGTCCGGTATTTCTCAAGCACGGCAAATTATTCGGGGTCTGGGAAGCCTCGTATTTACATGAAATACCGGATCTGTTTAGATACCGTATTTCTTGGGCCTCGTATTTTGCCTCGTGTGAACGCTAAATACCGGATTTCTTGGGCCTCGTATTTTGCCTCGTGTGAACGCTAAATACCGGATTTCTTGCTACGTGTGAACGCGGCTATTGACAGTATCAGCCCGTCGCGATAACGCATATAGTGCTTTCATAATTATCGCTAAAGCTGCCTATATCTATAGAAGTTTAGGCTCCCATAAAAATAAAATCATTGAATGGCAATAGAATGCCATGCCTCCAGTTAAGCGCAGCTGGGTACCAAGGCTGTAGTTAATAACGTGTTCATACAATTAATAGCAACAGGATTACACGCGGCACCTACGGAGCAACCTCTAGTTATTCAACACCAGACACATCATAAATAGTATACACTATACGCAGGTCACAACTATATAAAACTGTGGCAACCGACAATAACTACTGCAGAATCAACAACGCAGTATGGATAACATCACAGTACGAATTACACTGCTAGGAATAATGGGGCGACAACTTTCGCAGTTACCTGTGCTGGCAAAATGCCAAATTCGCCTGTGCTGACGACATCCAATTTACATGCACTGACTATGCATTTACCTGTACTGGGAACTTACACTTTACCTGCACTGACAATCATCTCATTTACCTGTAGTGACAACATTGCAATCACTGGTAGTGACACAATCAAATTAACCAGCGTTGACGTGCTGATCCAGGCCTGGCCATCCATCCCACCGTTCAACCAAGTCTAAATTCAGTTCGTTTCTGGCATACTGCCAAGACATCTACTACCTTCATGTCTGTAGGTAGGTATCGGCCATACAGTCTGCTGCAGCCATGACGCTGCAATCATTGCCTTATCGTGTCTTGACCTCGTGATCTCATCGGATTCATCAATTGATTTATTGATTGATTAATCGATTGATTGGCTTCATCGGTGTTGAATTGATATGACCATCATAGCTTGTGTCATTGACACTGGTACGATATGTCCATCGTAGTTTGTGTCATTGACACTGGTACGATATGTCCATCATAGCTTGTGTCATTGACACTGGGGTGTATAGCAGAGCCAGCTTTTTCCTTCCTTACACACGTGCATCGCATAAGATATGGACTTTGCACAGGTGTTCCGGTCAAGGGTTGATACCTGTGCTTGTGTCTGCGTCCAAGCATGTTGCAGCACAGAAGTCGACTTGATTCGATGTGCTCCCAGTGACAGCAGTTAACGATGGCACTACCTTCTTGTTGTAGGCACACGTAAGTCCTGCACGCATCACAGCGAACATCGTAACGCGGACATGGAGGTGGAGGGTAGATGGAGGGAGGAGGAGATGTTTAGGGATGGTCTAAGCACATCTCACAGCCACAACACGCATGCTGAGGAGCCGCCATGTTTGAGTGCAGTTCCCATTAGACATGCTGAGGAGCCGCCATGTTTGAGTGCAGCTTCCATTAAAGGTCACAGCCACAGCAGACATGCTGAGGAGCCGCCATGTTTGAGTGCAGCTTCCATTAAAGGTCACAGCCACAGCAGACATGCTGAGGAGCCGCCATGTTTGAGTGCAGCTTCCCTTGAGGGTCACAGCTACAGTCCACACACTGAGGAGCCGCCATGTTTGAGTGCAGCTTCCCTTGAGGGTCACAGCTACAGCAGACATGCTGAGGAGCCGCCATGTTTGGGTGCAGCTTCCTTTAAAGGTCACAGCCACAGCAGACATACTGAGGAGCCGCCATGTTTGAGTGCAGCTTCCCTTGAGGGTCACTGCTACAGCAGACATGCTGAGGAGCCGCCATGTTTGAGTGCAGCTTCCCTTGAGGGTCACAGCCACAG
>NW_014577142.1:717300-718247 GCF_000485595.1 Priapulus caudatus | reverse complement strand
GCCGCCATGTTTGAGTGCAGCTTCCCCAGCGTGACCCTCAAACAGCAGACATGCTGAGAAGCCGCCATGTTTGAGTGCAGCTTCCTTTAAAGGTCACAGCCACAGCAGACACACTGAGGAGCCGACATGTTTGAGTGCAGCTTCCCTTGAGGGTCACAGCCACAGTCCACACACTGAGGAGCTGCCATGTTTGAGTGCACAGACACGCTGACACGCCATGTTTGAGGCAGTAACAACAGCTCTTCCTCATCTTACACGAAATCCGCTCACGACGATTCTCGTTAAACGCGGCGACCATCTCGGACGCCGCTTTTCGGCCATCGCCGCCTACGCGCGCGCCGCGACTCGGTGCTGCCGCCTGGCGGTCACGTTCGTCAGCTGGCGAGGTCGAGCGAGAAGCAATTCCAGCAGAACGATGACTCGCAGTCGGCCGCAGAAGTAGACGTCTCGCCCCGCTGCAGCCGTCATTGCACGCACTTGTCTACATGGCCGACGCCGGCGTCTGCCACATCCTCCGACAGCTCAGGGAATAGCTCCAGCAGAAGCAGGTCTGCCAGCATGTACGCCAACTGCAAACACACCGAGTGCAAACGACATCAGTGCTGTCACGCAGGGTGAAAAATACACGGGAGCGATATGAGCGATGAGCTCTTCAAACCTCTGAAAACGCTCCCGTGAGGCTCAAAATAGCTCTCGTAAAATTTTTGACGAGAGCTATTTTTTCCACAGACTTGAAAAAGAGCTCCCGTAAAAAAAAGTAATTTTTCCCCTGGTGCTGTGCATTGAAACACGCTGTCGTAGTGATAGATGTACAGGACACGCTCAATCAAGACTTACAGTTACACCACGCACGCAGGCAAGCACGCATGCACACACGCAGAGAGAGAGAGAGAGAGTGTGAGAGAGAGAGAGAGAGAGAGAGAGAGAGAGAGAGAGAGAGAGAGAGA
>NW_014577142.1:714165-717290 GCF_000485595.1 Priapulus caudatus | reverse complement strand
GACGAGAGAAGACGAGACAGGAGGAGAGAGAGAAGAGAGAGGAGAGAGAGAGGAGAGAAGAGAGCAGAGAGATGAGAGAGAGAGACGAGAGAAGACGAGACAGGAGGAGAGAGAGAAGAGAGAGCAGAGAGAGAGGAGAGGAGAGAGAGACAGAGGAGAGAGAGAGAGAAGAGAGAGAGAGGAGAGAGAGAGAGAGAGGAGAGAGGAGAGAGAGAGAGACGAGAGAGAGAGAGAGAGACAGAGAGAGAGAGAGAGAGAGGAGAGAGCGAGGAAGAGAGCAGAGAAGGAGAGAGAGAGAAAGAGAGAGAGAGAGAAAGAGAGAGACGAGAGAGAGAGAGAGTGCAGGTGGAAGCGAGAGAGAAAGAGAGAGAAAGAAAGAAAGAAAGAGAGAGCGAAAGAGAGAGAGAGAGAGAGAGACTAATGTGATGGAGAAAAAATGTGACGGAACAGTACAAACTAATACGGGCTACAAGCACGGTGAATGCATGATCAGAAGTTGCACTGCGTAAGACTGGTGAGTATAGGACCTAAAGCATATGACCTAAAGTATATGACCTAAAGTATATGACCTAAGTATATGACCTAAAGTATATGACCTAAAGTATATGACAGCAATCATCGAGTGACATCATCATACTGATAGTACTGATTTGTATGCAAATGCTATCTCATGAATCCTTGATCATGACTTGGCTGTAAGTACATCCCCAACGAGATAAGATTTTCTCCCCATAAGATGTTACTGAATGGTTAGGAGATATTTTATTGTCCCCCGTAGAACGTATAATAACAGGGTACTACGCTACACAGCTAAAGGGACTACGGTCACGAATTTTTCTATGGTCAAAAATTTGGATAAAAAATTCAATTGTTACATTAAAAATAAAACTAACGGCGCACTAAACGTATCGTCAAATCGTACCTGATAAGATTGTTTCTCAACTAGTTAAAAATCCAAAAAACCTGCCGGACGATTTGAGATTAATGTTGCTCAACATTAATTGCTTGCAATGGGCTATGGTATGAGTAATGAGTGTATTTCACATCGAACAATGTATTGGTAAAATAGAAGTATTATGCAGCATTTAACCATCATAAAATGTAAACAGAATTACTTATATTTTGTGAAAAAGTAGAAATATATTTTTTTTTTTACTATTTACGGTGACGTAATCACTTTAAAACTCAATGTCAACTCATTCTAATCAATGCAGTTAATGGGCTTACCTGTTTATTGAGTTTTGGATGCTGCACACAATCAACGATGATTTGCGCTGCGTTTGCATTACTCTTCTCTCCAACTAACTTCACCAATAAACCTGCAAAGTAAAGGATATCACTGTAATATACAATGTCACTATTGACATTTTACAACATGAGTATTAAGTTCCAAGGAACAATACATCAATTATTCACAGTAAATATCATGTAAATTCACATCACGTGATGGCCAGTAACTCAAGTGTCTTTCAATGAACAGGTATCATCTAACGCGAATAATACATCTGTTGTGAAAAAATGTTTCATATATTACAATGATATATTGTTTGGCTTTGTAAACTTTCTTTAAATATACCTGGTAAGAATGCCTCTGTTTCTTTTAATGTCTCCTGAGCTCGTTCCGTTTTCTGCACTTCAGTTCTAAAGATAAATATTTAACATGAACTGACTTTTCACAAGTCTCTACATAAACCATTCATCTATTCACGTTCCACCACAATCAGAAATACAACATTAATGTATGTAAAGTAGAATCCTATACAAACAGAACTAAGGTGCGGCAATCACAGAAATTCATATAATAGATACACACTGCAAATATATGACTATGCAAGCTTTAACAGAAATTATGCACGTTTGTATTTTATGTTGCCGCTAACTTTTCGTGTTCTCTAGGGTATGGTGGCCCAGTGTTATAATAGTGAACGAAAATGGAAATCACAAGTCTTGGACGTGGCCCACTGTTATAATAGACCATAATGCATTGCGGTCCGAGTAAGCTTACATAAACATATACCGCTTAGCTTACTCAGACCGCAATGCATTATGGTCTATTATAACAGTGGGCCACATCGAAGACTTGTGATTTTCACTTTCGTTCACTATTATAACACTGGGCCACCACCCATCTATGCAAGCTTTAACAGAAAATACGCATTTTTTGTTGCCGATATCTTTTCTCTAGGGCTGTTAAAGGTAGAATATAATATAATATAATCAATTACCTTGGAGGAGAATCGTCGAAAAAAATTGCATCTGAAAACACAATGATAAAGCAATGATCATAAATCAGCAAAGGATGCCTACCAACTACCATCCATTTTCCATATCATTTTTATTTTACAAATTATATAAGAATACAGTACAGCATTATGACATATGATTACAAAGTTTTTCATATAAATAATTAAATGATGAACTAAAAAAAGTAAATGGCATCTTTTCGTTTTCCATTCAAAAGCATTCTTGTGGAAATGATGAGATGATGAATTCAGAAAATACGTAGACATGAAACAAACGATAATAAAATCGAATAAATTTCGCACCTCTCAGCAGTTCAATCAGAGCTACAATGTGATGCTCTCCCAGTGCATGCCTCAGCTTCTGGTCTAGGTACCAGTCGAACCAGGACTCCATTGAGAGCTTACAGACGACCCTACCAGCCAGGAGCACCTGCTCAAGCCAGCTCGGCACCTTGAACACTCTCACCGCTACCGTAAAAGAGAAAAAAAACTTTTAAAGTAAAAATGCAGCGTGATGAATGGAGCTTGCTATGTTATATTACCAGGAGTTGATACACTCCTGATATTACTGTATTAAAAATTTCTTGGATTAGATTGAATCCAATCTTGGCATGAAATGGTATCAGATAGCGGGACTTTACCAATCGTGTGAATGCTTACAAATGAGTATCGTGGAGTACTTGGTACTGTGGTAAGCAACTGCTATTGAACTGCAAATTGTGTTGTGTCTTTTATGTTTGGATATGGCTACGCTACTAAACGATATGGGTTTTATTCAATCTAAGTACCGATAGGTGTATTGTGAACGTTCAAACGTATCGATACGCGTATCGTGAACGTTCAAACGTATGGATACGTGTACCGTGAACGTTCAAACGTATG
>NW_014577142.1:712424-714155 GCF_000485595.1 Priapulus caudatus | reverse complement strand
GAGTATCACTGTATTTTGACTTGTTTGACAATTTTTTTTTTTTTTACCCTACCGAGTCAACAACAACAACAACAACAACAAAAATTCTGTAAACCAACAATATAAAAAATGGTAGCCTTACATTAAACATC
Organism: Priapulus caudatus; assembly: GCF_000485595.1. Classification (NCBI taxonomy): domain Eukaryota; kingdom Metazoa; phylum Priapulida; class Priapulimorpha; order Priapulimorphida; family Priapulidae; genus Priapulus; species Priapulus caudatus. The sequence continues at coordinate 714,024 of NW_014577142.1, read as the reverse complement.
TTCTTGTAGACTGCACCTACATACACGGTGTATGAGACTCGCAACTTTACCATGTTTCTGTTAAGGGTCTACGAGTAAAAGTTCATGTTAAGACTAATTTTAGGACTAGTTTGTTTCTCGTATAACACGCCCCCATACATCATAATATGCCGTGTGAATGTTGAGAGTTGTAGCCGATAAGTTCGTGTTACCACCAAAAGAATTAGATTTACTAAAGATCGCAAAGTAAACAAGCCTGGTTGTCATACTTTTTGTGCATATATCTTTTCTAATAGTTTTTTTATTATTTGTTTATTATGGTGTATGTAAGTGATATTATTAAGAGCGTATTAAGAAGGAGAGCGTACAACGGTGAAATGCAAAAACCATGTTGTAGTTTCAGTGAAATTAGTAAACTTTACGAGTTTTATTTTGATAATTCTTTGCTGTATTATTATTCAGCTGTCCTTCCTTGATAATGTAAAACCAACCGCTTGTTCCTACGATGTCCCTACGCTGAGATAATGAGCGGTGAAAATCTGGTATTTTGGCCGAAAATCGACTCTATGGAAATAGACTTTATTATCTACTCTTGATATTATTGTTCCGTAAAATATCATGTTTGAACAAAATGTTACATTCGAGGGTTGTGCGGCGAGGTCACGTACAGGGGTCGCACGCAAAGGTCACACGGCGAGGTCACGTGTAGAGGTCACGTGTAGGGGTCGCATGCAAAGGTCACACAGCAAGGTCGCGTGCAGGGGTCGCATGCAGGGGTCATGTGCAGGGGTCGCATGCAAAGGTATGTGAGGTCACGCATAGAGGTCACACTCAGGAGTCGCGTGCAAAGGTCGTGTGGTGGGGTCACATGGCAAGGTCCCATGCAGGGGTCACGCAGCGAGTACACACGCAGGGGTCGTGCACAGCCTGGGGTCACTTGGGGGTCATGCACAGGGGTGACACGCACGCAGCACGTACCAGCAGCTCAGTGGCGGACACCATCGTCTCCCGTCTCTGTAGCTGGTCCTGCTGAGCTCTAGCTCGCGTCGGCTCGGTAGACTGCAGACACAGCTGCAGGAAGGCCTCCAGACCCTGCCCTCTCTGCAAGACGAGCATGGGTAATAGTGAGAGCATATGACGTCGTTACTCTCTCTCTCTCTCTCTCTCTCTCTCTCTCTCTCGAGAAGCGGCGAGGAGGTCAGCAGCAAGGGGAGGGAGGGTGGCAGTGTGGAGGGGGAGGGGAGGGTAGCCAAGGGGAGGGGATGGGTAGGAAGATGAAGGAGTGGAGCCAACAGGGGAAGGGAGGGGGGCAGCCCAACAAGGGGGAGGGGACGGGGCAGCAACAAGGGGGAGGAATGGCGAAGGGTCGGGGCAGTAGGGAACGAGGGGATGTGGAAACACGGAGGGGAGGGGGAAGGGGAGGGTGGGCAAGCAAAGGGGGGTAGGGCTATTGTCAGCGCATTCCCTACGCAGGACGAGAGGAGAGAGAAGGAGAGAGGTTGAGAGAGAGAGAGAGAGAGAGAGAGAGAGAGAGAGAGAGAGAGATAGAGAGAGAGGAGGAGAGCGAGAGCGAGGGCGAGAGAGAGGAGGAGAGAGAGAGAGATGAGAGAGAGGAGAGAGC